>NC_080677.1:12807049-13012833 GCF_030445035.2 Dasypus novemcinctus
TGGTCATGACAGATGGAGTTCAGTGCCATGTCAGTTGACCCTACTTTGGAGTTTGTGTTCCTGAGTGTGATGGAGATGAACCCAGATGTGATTTTTTAAAATTTATTTTTTATTTCTTTCTTTCCCTTCCCTCCCCCCACCCCCCCAGTAGTCTGCTCTCTGTGCCCATTTGCTGTGTGTTCTTCTGTGACTGCTTCTATATTTATCAGCAGCACTGGGAATCTGTGTTTCTTTTTGTTGCATCATCTTGGTGTGTCAGGTCTCCGTGTGTGCAATGCCATTCTTGGGCAGGCTGGACTTTCTTTTGCCCTGGGTAGCTCTTCCTATGGGACACACGCCTTGTGTGTGTGGCTCCCCTATGCAGGGGACACCCTTGCATGGCAGGGCACTCCTTGCGTGCATCAGCACTGCGCATGGACCAACTCCATATGTGTCAAGGAGGCCCAGGGTTTGAACCATGGACCTCCCATGTGGTAGGTGGATGCCCTATCCATTGGGCCAATTCTGCTTCCCAGATGTGATCTTTGTTCACAAGCTTCTCCTGTTACTTTTACTGGACCTGTGGCCTGTGGTTGGTGCAGGAGTTTGGTGTATGCTCAGGGGACCTGAATCTCTGGACTGTCCATGTGATAGCTAGGCCCTGAGCCTCAACAGACCTGCATCTCCTACCCTCTGGTTTAATGAACTTACTCCAGCCAGCTAACAGGTGAAGAAGGTCAACCACCACACCAGGGAGCCAAGAGTGCCTACAACTGCAAGCAGGAGAATTGCATCCATCATCCATGTGGAATCTAAGCTCCCTCTTGATAGAGAGGTGGAGTGGACATAACCATCCCAGGGTCCACAGGATGGAGGAATAGAGTATGGATTAGAGTGGACTTACTGTTATTCTATTCTGGAACTATTGTGATTAGTAACGGAAGAAAATGTAATATTAATGTGCAGAAATTGGCCATAGTAGCTGCTGAGAGTAGGGAGAGGGAAGAAGAGGTATGATCTGGGGGCATTTTCAGGACTTGGGGCTGTCCTAGGTGGTACTGCAGGGACAGTTGCTGGACATTGTATGTCCTGCCATGGCCCACTGGATGGACTGGGGGAGAGTGTAAACTACAATGTAAACCACTATCCATGTGTGTGCAGCAGTGCTCCAAAATGTATTCACCAAATGCAATGAATATGCCATGATGATAAAAGAGGTTGTTGATGTGGGAGGAGTGATGTCAGGGGGATGGGGGCTATATGGGGACCTCATATTTTTTTAATGTAACTTTAAAAAATAAATATAAAAAAAGGGAAAAAAACGAATGTTGAAAGAATCATGAGCATTTGAGAAGAATGCATAACCTGCCAATTTAGGTGCAATGTCCTGCATATGCATGCTAGTTCTAGTCCATATATCATACTGTTCAATTTCCCTGTTTCATAATTGATATTCTAGTTGTTCTACCTATTGATGGCATGCTGAAATCTCCAGCTATTATTGTAAAGACATCTCTTTCTCCTTTCAGTTTTGCTAGAATTTGACTCATGTATTTTGGAGCACCATAGTTAGGTGATATGACTGTTATTCTTTCCTGATGGATTGTCCCTTTTATTAGTATATAATGGTCTTCTGCATCTCTTTATCACTTTTTCCATTTAAAGTCTGTTTTAGACTGATATTAGTATAACTTTCCCTGCTCTTTTTGGTTACCGTTTGCATGAAATATCTTTTTCCAACCTTTCACTTTCAACCTATTTATATCCTTGGGTCTAAGGTAAGTCCCTTGCAAATGCCCTATGTATGGTTCATTTTTAAAAATCCATTCTTTCAGTCCTGTATTTTTTAGTAATGTAGAAGCATCAATTTCTCTTTTCATCCCTGTCAGTATTTGCTTCTTATATTCCAGAAGTCTGCTGATAGGTGCATATATACTTATAATTGTTATGTTTTTCTGTTGAATCAGCTCCTTTATCAGAATACAATGACCATATTTGTCCATCATAACTCTTTTTTACTTAAAGTCTCTTTTATCTTATATTAGTCTAGCTACTCCACCTCTTTGGGTTACTACTTGAGTGGCTAATTTACATTCTTTCACTTTCACCTGACTCATGCCTTGTATTTTAGGTGATGCTCTTGTAGAGTGCATATAGTTTGGCCATGTTTTTCCCCCCTGTTGTGCCAATTGCTGCCATTAAGTGGATATTTTAATCCATTTGCATTTAAGTCACATTAATAGTGTAGGAATTTATAATGCCATTTTGCTATTAATATTAAATCTTTGTGAGTGTTATATATTTTTGATGCTGTTTTCCCATTAATGCTTAGTTCCATATTTGTTTGTTTGTTTTTGTATTGTATTTTGTATTGTAGTATCTCTTCTCATTTCTATCTGGATATATTTTGATGTATTTTCCTTACAAATACCATGGAATTAAAATTTAAAATCCTCTAAGCCCCCTCTCGATTTAGAGGTGGAGTGGACATCACCATCCCAGGGTGCACGGGATGGAACAATAAAATATGGACTATAGTGGTCTTACTGGTATTCTACTACAGAACTATTATGACTAGTAATGGAGGAAATTGTAGCACTGATGTGAAGAAAGTGGCCATGGTAGTTGCTGAGGGCAGGGAGAAGGAAGAAGGGATGTGGTGTGGAGTATTTTTGGGACCTGGAGTTATCCAAGATGATATTGCAGGGACAGATGCTGGACATTATATATCCTGCCATAACCCACTGAATATATGCAAGGTCTCTGGTTCAGTTCTCAGCTCCTCTTAGAGTAGTGCCCCACTGGGGTATTAAACATCTAGTTGATACTTTAGGACAGGGAAAATATAGACATTATCCTTGTATTAGCTTCCCTTGGTTCTCTTATTTTTCCTTAAAAAAAAAAGATTACTTTTGTTACATAATTTAACTGAGCTTACTCACTAAAACCAACGTCAAAATCCGCACTGAGAAATCTGAAGGGTAACTGATTGATAAACACCAGCAACCTGACAAACTCGACAAGGGAGTAAGAGGGAAATCTGGTTTTTCTTAATGTTTGATTGACTCTGCACTTGAGGGTTTGTCTGTTTTTTCTTCTTTTTGTCTTTCCTTACTCTTTATCCTCCCACATTTTTGTTCTTTTTTTCTGTTAGGTCATGTTGACTTGTTTCTTGTTTGCTGTGCTTCCTTGTCCCTGATTTTCTCTGTTCTGTGTTTACTGATTTTGGCTACCAATGCTATCTCTTTTCCTTCCTACATCTTTCTATCTTCCACCTTCTGTTGTTGCTTTTACATTCCACCTCCATTTGTTTAGCTGCCAATTTTTCTGGCTTTTTATTTATAACACTTCTGTTTCCTATCTTATATTAACTCATTATGTTATTGTCCTTTCTTTTCTCTTTCCCTCTCTCTTGATTATGCTGGTCTTTTAATTTATGCTATATTCTTCTCCATATTCAGTTTCCCAATTCATTGTAGGTATGCCACCTTTTTATTCATATAATTATGCACAGCTTACATGAGTTTAATATTCATTCTTCTAGGTCTTATATGGTTCTTCTGCTAACATTTTTCAGTACTACTATTATACTTTTTCTTTTATTACCTCTTTTGCTTTCCCTGGCCCTACTCTTTTTCCTTCAAGGGAACTTAGACAACAATAAGGAAATAGAGTAAGAAGAATGAAGTGTCAAAGAGAAAACTTAACACACACACAAAAACCAGCACCTAAATAAAACCTGAGAGTAGACAGAAAAGATAATCAACTGAACAAACCCATTGAGATAAAGTGATGACCAGATAGCAACAAAACCTGCAAACCATACCAATAACCAGGAACATGGCCCAATCCAATGAACAAACTAAAAACCAGGAAGAGGAGCAGAACATCAAGCAATTAATCAAAGCTCTCCAAACAATATCATGGACAAATTTATGAAGGGAAGGAAGATATTAAGGATATTAGGAACACATTTGGAGAGCATACTGAAGACATTGTAAATATAACAAAGAGATAATGGATATGATGGTGATGAATAGCATAATTGAAGAAATCAAAATACACTCTCAGCAAATAACATCAGATTTGAAGAGGCAGAGGAAAGAATTAGTAATATCAAAGATAGTACATCTGAAATCAAACAGATCATAGAATTGATAAATGAAAAGATAGAAAAACTCCAGCAGGGACTTAGGGATTTGAATGACAAAACAAAACACACAAACTTATGCATTATAGGCATCCCAGAAGGAGAAGAAAAGAGAAAGGGGACAGAAGGTGTGTTGAAGGAAATAATGACTGAAAATTTCCCAAACCTATTGAGGGAGATGTATGTACATGTTCAGGAAGTGCAATGCACCCCAAACAGTATAAATCCCAACAGGCCTACCTAGGATTTATACTTGTCAAATTATCCAATGCTCAAGTCAAAGAGAAAATACTGAAGGCATCAAGAGAAAAGTGAACCATCACATACAAGGGAAGCTCAATAAGATTAAGTGCTGATTTCTCATCTGAAACTATGGAGGCAGGAAGGCAGTGGTATGGCATAGTAAAAGTATTAAAATAAAAAAATTTCCAGTCAAGAATACTCTATCCAGCAAAGCTGGCATTCAAAAATAATGTAGAGTTCAAAATATTCACAGAAGAAACAGAAACAGAGAGTATGCCAATAAGAAACCTGCCCTTCAGGAAATACTAAAGGGAGTTTCGCAGGAGGAAAGAAAAAAGCAGGAGAGAAAGAATTGGAGGAGAGTGTAAGAACAACTAAAAAGACCAAAAAGAAATAAAAACAAAATATGACATACAAAAATCCAAAGAAAATATGGCTAATGTAAGTAATTCCTTGAGAGTAATAGCACTGAATATTAATGGCTTAAACTTACCTGTCAAGAGACACAGATTGGCTGAACAGATAAGGAAACATGACCCATCTATATGCTGTCTACAAGAAACCCACCTTAGACCCAGGGATTCGAGGAGGTTGAAAGTGAAAGACTGGAAAACACTTTTACAAGCAAACAATAACCAAAAAAGATCAGGAGTAGCTGTAGTAATATCAGACAAAATAGACTTTAAATGCAAAACTATTGTGAGAGACCAAGAAGGACAGTATATATTAGTAAAATCAAGTCTTTAAAGAAGAAAGAACAATCATAGGCATTTGTGCACCTAACCAGGGTGCCTCCTAATGCATGAGGCAAACACGGAACAACTAAGTGGAGGAATTGATTTCTACATAATTATAGTGGGGGATTTTAATACACCATTTTCACATTAGACATAACATCTCAACAGAGAATCAATAAAGAAACAAAGACTCTGAATTATATATTAGACAATCTGGACCTAATAGACACATACAGAACAATACACCCAAATACAGCAGGATATACATTCTTTCCAAGTGCACATGGATCATTCCCCAAGGTAGACCACATGCTAGGCCACAGAGAAAGTCTCAATGAATTCAGAAAGATTGATATCATAAAAAATAACTTCACTGACCACAGAAGAATAAAGCTGGAAATTTGCAAGGGTCAGAGAACCAGATTAGACACCAAGATATGGAAGTTAAGCAACATACTTTTAGACAGTGAGTCAAGGAGGAAATCTCAAAAGAAATCATTAAGTACCTTGAATGTAATAAAAATGACAACAAAATATATCAAAACTTGTGGGATGCAGCAAAAGCGGTTCTGAGAAGGAAATTCATAGCCATAAATTCATACAGGAAAAAAGAAGAAAGAGCTAAAATTGAACACCTAACTGAACACTTGGAGCATTTAATTAAAAAGACAACAAACTAAACCCAAATGAAGAAGAAAGAAAGAAAGAACAAAGATCAGAGCAGAACTAAATGAAATAGAAATTAAGAAAGCACTAGAAAAAATAAAACAAAAGCTGGCTCTTTGAGAAGATAAAAAAAATTAAGAAAACCTTAGCTAGACTAACAAAGGAAAAAAGAAGATGCACATACACAAAATAAGGAATGAGAAAGACAATATCACCACTGACCCCATAGACATAAAGACTGTCTTAAGAGGATACTTTGGAAAAGTCTATGCCAACAAGAAGGACAATCTAGAGGAAATGGACAAATTCCTAGAAACACATAAGCAGCCTACATTGATGAAAGAAGAAATTGATGATCTCAACAAACCAACCACAATTAAAGATATAGAATCATTGATTAAAATCCTCCCAACTAAGCAGAGCCCTGGACCAGATGTCTTCACAGGTGAATTCTACCAAACATTCCAGAAAGAACACCTATCTTGCTTAAACTCTTCCAAAATATTGAAATAGAAGGATCATTACCTACCTCATTCTATGATGCCAACATTACCCTAATATGAAAGCCAAACAAAGACACCAAAAGAAATTTACAGACCAATCTCTCTAATGAACCTACCTGCTAAAATCCTCAACAAAATACTTGCTGATCATGTTCAAGAACACTTCAAATGAATAATGCACCATGAGCAAGTGAGTTTCATCCCTGATATGCAAGGATTGCTCAACATAAGAAAATCAATCAATGTAATACACCACACAAACAGATAGAAGGGGAAAAAATCACACAATTATATCTATAGATGCAGAAAACAACATTTGACAAAATACAGCATCCTTTCCTCATAAAAACACTGCAAAACACAGGAATGGAAGGATACTCTCCGAACACGATAAAGGTATATATGAAAAACCACAGCTAACATCATTTACAATTGTGAAATCCTAAAATCTTTCCCTCTAAGATCAGGAACAAGACAAGGATGCTCACTATCACCCCTCCTATTTAGCATTGTGTTAGAAGTACGTGCTCAAGCACTGAGGTAAGAGCCAGATATAAAAGGCATCCAAACTGGAAAGGAAGAAGTCAAAATTTCACTATTTGCAGATGACATGATCCTATACATAGAAAGCCCAGAGAAATCAACAACAAATGTTCTAGAACTTATAAATGAGTTCAGTAAAGTCATAGGTTATAAGATTACTGTGTAAAAATCAGTAGCATTTCTGCATACTAGTATTGAGCAATCTGAGGAGGAAATCAAGAAAAAAACCTTTAAAATAGTAAATTTTAAAAAATGAAATACCTCGGAATAAATTGAATTAAAGACATAAAAGACTTATACTCAGAAAACTACACAACACAGTTAAAGGAAATCAAAGAAGTCTTAAATGAATGGAAGATTATTCCCTGTTCATGAATAGGAAGATTAAATATATCAAGATGTTTATCCTACAAACTGATCTACAGATTTAATGCAACCCCAATAAAAATCAACACAGCATTTTTTAATGAACTGGCAAAACTCACTATGAAATTTATTTGGAAGAGAAAGAGTCCCAAATAGCCAAAGACATATTGAAGAAGAAAAATGAAATTGGAGGAATTCCACTACCTGATTTTAAAACATACTACAAAGCTATAGTAATCAAAACATCATGGTATTGGCACAAGGATAGACATACTGACCAATGGAACTGAATTAAGAGTTCTGATATAGATCCTTGCATATACCATCATCTGATATTTGACAAGGCCACCAAGCCCACTCAAGTTGGAGAGAATGACCTATTCAACGAATGGTGTTTGGAAAACTGAATATTTATATGCAAAAGATTGAGAGAGCATTACTATCTTACACCTACAAAAATAAACTCAAGGTGGATCAAAGATCTAAATATAAGAGCCAAGACTATAAAGTCCTTGGAAGACAATGTAAGGAAGCATCTACAGGACCTTGTAATAGGAAATGTCTTCATGAACTTCACACCCAAAGCATGAGAAGTGAAAGAAAAAATAGGTAAATGAGATCTCTTCAAAGTTAAAGCCTTTTGCATTTCAAAGAGGTTTATTAAGAAAGTGAAAAGACTGCCTACCCAATGGGAGAAAATTTTTGGTCACTATATATCTGATAGGAGCCTAATATCCAGCAAATACAAAGAAATCCTATATCTTGAAAAGAAAAAGAAAACAACCCATTTAAAAATGGGCAAGAGATTTGAACAGATGCTTCTTAAAGAAGAAATACAAATGGCTAAAAGGCACATGAAAAGATGTTCAACATCACTAATTATTAGGGAAATGCAAATAAAAACCACAATGAGGTACCATCTTATACCAATTCGACTGGCAGCTATAAAAAAAATAAGACTACAAGTGTTGGAGATAATGTGGAGGAAGCGGAACCATCATCCACTGTTGGTGGGAAGGTAGATGGATCCAGCCATTGTGGAAGACAGGTTGGTGGTTTCTCAAAATCTAGCTCTAGATTTCCCACATGACACAGCAAATCAACTGCTGGGTATATACCCAGAAAAACTGAAAACAAAGACATGAATAGATATATGCACACCAATGTTCATAGTGGCATTATTCACTATTGCCAAAAGTTGGAATCAACCCAAATGCCTATCAAGAGATGAATGGATAAACAAAATGTGGTATATACATAAAATGGAATACTACTCAGCTGTAAGAAGGAATACAGTACTAACACATGGGATAACAGAGATGAATCTTGAGGACCTTATGTTAATTGAAGCAAACTAGGCATTGAAGGACAAATACTACATGAGCTCTCTGATATGAATTAAGCAAAATCAAGCTGTCTCAGAGAGCTAAAGATGGGAAGATAGGCTTACAGGAATTGGGGTGGGGGTGGGGAGGAAAGTTGTGAGCCAATGCCCACACATGGGAAACCTGTGAAAAGTGGAGGTAAGTAGTTGTGCAGTGAAGGGATAAGATGGGGGCATGAGGATATTATTTGGTTTGGCTTTGCAAGCTTGAGGGGGTCCTGCATTGGGAGGATAGATTAGATGGTCCAAGGAATTGGAGGGAGCGTTGGGGCGAGCAAGTGAATATGGGAGATTGTCGGGTATGTGGTTGAAACTGTAATGCTGAGAAAACTCTTTAGAAAATATAATAAGGAAGGATTACTAGTTTAGGGTGTTTGACGGGGGCCATCTGGCACAGGGTACCCCTGGGGCAGGTTTCTAGGGAGTGTGTGAGTATTCATCATGTCATAGTATGTTATGTCAGTGTGGAGACCTACACAATGAGCAGGAATTTGTTATGCCCCCATCCTGGGGAGGCCTGAAATTCTCAGAGTAGAGGTACCTCTTGAGAGCATGGGTGTCTCCCAATGTGGAAAGCCAAACTACTGTGTCAAGCCCTCAGCATTGTTGTATTTATGAATCTTATCCTTCAAGCAGTGAAGCTTGGTTGTCAATGTGTGCCCTGAGGGGAAGGGGAAAGAGGAATAGAATAGTTGGAAGAGGGGGTAACTGGGGGACAATGGAAGTGTTTTGTATGATCCTGCAATGATGGATACAGGCCATGTGAAATTTCACTAAAAATTTATAAAGGTGTATAGTCTTAAATGTAAACCATAATGTAAATCATAATGGAACCATGGTTGGTAGCTAGGTTTCAATATTTGTACATCAGTTGCAGCAAATGTAACATCCACATGTAAAAAGATCATTGCTGGGGAAGGGGGAAAAGTGTTTGATGTTGGGTATATGGGAGTTCCCTGTATTCTATATGTCACTTTACTGACCTAAAACTTCTTTGAAGACATAATGTTTTTAAAAAAGGATACAGACACTGAGGAAGAAATGGAAGAGTTTGCCTTACTACTGTACACACAGGGCAACACTTATTACAGTGATGAAAAGCAAAATGTCAAAAAATCATATTTTTCATTTTTTAATTTGCAATTAATTTTTTACTTTATTTTAGTTTATCTAAGTTATTATATATTCTTTTTTCTAATCTTTAAACCTATCATTACTATTTCATTTTCCTATTAATTGAATTTGGAAATATATTAGACTTTATTTTTGAAGAAGTTTTGGATCAGAAAGGGTTTCAATTATGGCAGTGGAGGAGGACTGATGTGGGCTGTCATTGATGGAGAATTTGTGGATGGGAGGGAGTTCACCAGGGCATGCGTATAGGGTATATAGATATGTTTGGTTGTTCATTGAATATTGTCATAGTAAGCAGACTTTCACACAACTGAGTGAGTGCTAAGTTCCCATTCTGGGAAATTCTGTCACACTCCCTAATGGAGTAGGAACAATCCCTCAAGTAAAAGGGCAAATACCAATGAAGAAGGATGGTCCAATAATGGGCCCTTGATACTGATGACTATGCTTATGAGCCTATGTGCCTGAAATTTCAACTAGGCCTAGAATTGCAGGATGCCTAAGAGCTACCCCCTGAGAACCTCCTTTTTGCTCAAATGTGTTCACATTCTAAGCCAAATTCAGCATTTAAATGCATTACCTTCCCCCCAGCATGGGACATGACTCCTGGGGATGAGCCACCCTGGCACCAAGGGATTACTACCAAGCACCAGCTGGTGATGCCACTTGAAAAAGACTTTGAATAAAAGGGGGAAATGGCAAAGACAAATGAGTTTATATGGTTAAGAGACTAAAATAAGTCAGGAGTTCACCAGAGTGGTTACACTTATGCACATCTCAGCTGGATCTCAGTTACAACCAAGGTAGACACAACCCCAAGTATGGGTGCTTCCAAGGGCTACAGAGACACCCAGGTCCTATGTCATGATAGATGGCTCTGGAGTTCATTGCCTTGCCAGTGGGCCCTACTTTGGGGAATTTATACTCCTGAGTATGATGACATTGACCTCAGATGTGATATCTCTATGCGTGCCTCTTCTGTCACTTTTAATGAACCTATGGTTGGGGCTGGGGTTGTTGTATGCTCAAAAGACTTGAATCTCTGGACTGTCTATGTGCCAGATGGGCCCTGAGATTCCACAGAGTTGCAACACATACTCTCCAATTCATTGGACTTACCCAGATCGGCTAACAGGGAGGTGAGGATGGTCAGCCACCACAACAGGGAACTGAGAGTGTCTACAGCAGCATGCAGGAGAATTCCATCCATCAGCCATATGGGATCTAAGCCCCTTCTCAATTTAGAGGTGGAGTGGACATTGCTGTCCCAGGGTCCTCAAGATGGATGAATAATATATGGATTAGAGTGGACTTACTGGTATTCTACTATAGAATTATTGTGACTCTCGCAATGGAAGAAATTATATCATTTATGTGGAGGACAGTGGCCACAGGACTTGCTGAAGGTAGGGAGAGTGAAAAAGAAGTGTGATATTGGGATATATTTGGGACTTGGAGTTCTCATGAATGATATTGCAGGGACAGATGCAGGACATTATATATCCTCCCATAATCCACTGAATGGATTGAGGGAGAGCGCATCTTCATCTTGCCTCTGCTCTTAGAGGGAAAGCTTTCAGTCTTTCACAATTGAGTATCATGTTGAGGAAGTTTCTTTCTATTCCTATCTTTCAGAGTGTCCTTTATCAAAAAAGGATGTGATTTTCTTCTCAAATGCCAGTGGTAATAGTCCCCCTCACATTTTAAATTTTATTTATTTTATCTTCTCTCTTTTTTCTTTGTCACTCTAAGTTAGGATTAGTCACCTTTGTTGATCTTCTCAAAGAACCACCTTTTGGTTTTGCTCATTGTATCTTTTGTGCTTTTTTCTCAATTTCATATATCTCTTCTCTAATCTTTGTTATTTCTTTCCTTCTTCTTGGTTTGGGATTAGTTTGGTGTTATTTTTCCACTGTTATTTACAATATACTGGAAGTTCTGGCCACTCCACTTAGGCAAGAAATATAAATAAAATCAGGCAAATTAGAAAGGAAGAGGTAAACCTTCACAATTTCCAAATGACCTGATCTCATTTACAGAAATTCCCAAAAAGTCTACAACAAAGCTTCTAGAACTAATGAATTCAGCAAAAAGTCAGGGTGCAAGATCAACATGCAAAAATCAGTAAGTTTCTATGCTCTTGAAAAGAGCAATCTGAGGGGGAAATCTAGGGAAAAAATTTAATTGACAATAGCAACTAAAAGAATGAAATACCTAGAAGTAATTTTAACTAAAGATATAAAGAACCTGTGCTATCATAAACATAGTTATTAATATTTCCAATAGAAAGGCCCACCAGATGCAGTGCCAGAAAGACACAGTGTGAAGGTGATTTATTGGACTGCACAAGCAGAGAACTGGGAGAATCTTCCCCAACGAAGTTCAAACTGAGAATGGGAGCTAGGGTTTTTATAAGCAAGGAAGAGTGTATTAGTCAGCCAAAGGTATGCTGATGCAAAGTACAGAAATCTGTTGGCTTTTATAAAGGGTATTTATTTGGGGTAAAAGCTTACAGCTACAAGGCCCTAAAAAGTTCAGCCCAAGGTACCATAAGAGGTACTTCCTCACTAAATATCTGTTGCCATTTGTTGAAGCAAGGTGGTGGGTGATGTCTGTGAATTTCAGCCTTCCTCTTCCTCATAAGTCTCCATGGACCTGACTTCTTTTGATTTGAGCTAGAGTTCGATAGATAAATGGCCAAAGCATCCTGGATACCTCTTGGCCATATCTGGGAAACAATGATACAGTATAACTGTACTCAGCTTCTGGGGGATGGACTTGGTCCCAACCAGCACACACGCCAGCCAATCGGTGTATGTAACATGATAGGTATGTCACTGTAAGAGCCAATCATATATTCTGATAGAGTGAAATAAAAGCAGCTCCCATGTAAACAGAGGAGTGAAGAGAACAAAGGAAGGGTAAAAAGAGCAGGGAATAAACTCAGCATGCATAAACTCCCCACAGCTACACATGTCTTTCTCTTTGCCAATGGCCCTGACTCTCCCACTGTGACTGAGGAGCTTGAACCTGACATTGGGCATAGTTGGCAGAATCCTCCAAGCTTGATGAGTGGATCTCCAACCCTGATTGTCCAACAGTGCATGATGGGGGTGCAATGTGGCCCTCTTCTGGTCTTTGGTATCTGGTGGCAGTGATTCTCCTGTAATGCACACCCCTCCCCCCCCACCAGGGGAGCTGGGATACAGTTCATCATACTCCAGAGTTCATTGCAAAGGCACTGGAATCCTTGGGAGCCATGTTAACTCTTTCTCAGAAGGAATGGGCTGTGGGAAAAGCACAAGGAAATTTTAGCTGCACAAGCCCTCATTCAGAGACTTACAGGGTGGCAGGAGGGACTGAGGCCCACCTTAGAGGTGGCTCTCAGAGAGGCTGGTGGTGCTGTGATCTCAGGCAGGATCTCCACACCACCCCCAGGCTCGGTTTATTGTGAAATGGTAGGTAGAGCATAATCAACCACTAGCACCAGGCAGAGAAGAGGCAGGGGTCCATCAACAAACTATATATATGTGATATACACCTGAAGGTCTGAGGAATCTGGCTAAGGAGGTTCACCAGTGGCATTCTGAGACTGTACCCACTTGGTTGCTGTGCCTTTGGGATGTTGACACTGATAGCATCTCCCTGCAAGATGCAGCAGTTGAGCTCTATCACCTCCCACCCTTTGTTGCAGCAGTGTATTCATTTGTGCCAACAGCTTAACATATAGGGTGAATACCCCCTTATAAATTGGGTGATGACTCTGTCAAATGATCTGGCACAATGTTGAGGAGCTCCCTGAGACTGTTAGTAAACGGGCTGCTTATATGGACCTGGTTCAGATTGTTCATAAGATGGGAATGCATTGAATGATGTTCCAGGCAAATTACATGGGCCCAGACAGTGAGCCCTTTTCCATCAGTATGAAGGACATAATTCTGACTACAGCTTCTCCAGGTACTTTTGGCTCCTCAGCAGCATTCTTTGCCTCATACATGGATCATAATATCTACGAAGTAACCATGGCCCAAGCTCAATTAGGGGATATGGAGTTCAGAAAGCAGGACGATGGAGTAAGGCCAATATGCCAAAAGATCATTACCCCTCCCAGAGCGGCATGAGGGAGGGCTGTAAGGGGGGGTAAGGGACTGGCTCAACTCAGGCCCAGGGAGCAAGACCTTGGGGCCACTGAGAGTGTCTCAACTGCAAATGTGGGCTGGTGCAGGTCCAGATAAGAAAGATCAGCAGCAAAATAAGGTGCTATTAGCCTTTGGAAGGAGTGGACACTGGAACATCAGTACACAAAATTTTGGGGGGAAATGCCCCCACTAAGGGGATGTCTGCTCCGTTTACAAGATGTTTTATGAGCAGAACCAGAGGACAATGTTTATGATGATTGACAAGTGGGCTGAGGAACCCAATTAGGGGGTCAGAGGACCATAGACTTCACATAAAGTTAGCAATTTATTGGTCCGCCCATAATGTGCAATGAGTTTTGGCCCTAGTGGATACAGGGGCCAATTGCGCTTTGATTCACTGCCATCTCCTTCAAATTCCTGATGGGTAACAATCAACAATCACACTACTAGTGGCCACAATGGAAGAGTTCCTGCTGAACAGTTTGACTTCTTAAGATGTTCCTTTTTGTTTTGTGTGTTTTTTTTTTTTTGAGGAGAAATGTAACAGTTTAATTTCCACCCTGACTATAGGTCACAGCCCTGAATTATTTCCTGAATAATATGGATTACAAAAAAATTATATCTAAAAGTGTTCCTGAATTGGAGATAATTTACAAACTACCCTGTATGTTAATATCTGTTTGAAAATTAAAGGGAAAGAGAGAAAACTTGTCATTCTAAATTTCTAACAATTAATCTAAACCACTTCATGAACAATTACAGCAAAACTCACCCAACTATTAAGGAATGATCTCAGAGACACTGAAAGCTGACTTTCAGGGTAAGTAAAGCCACACTTAAAAAGTTTTTTCCTAGCCTAATTATCCATATCTAAAACTCTAATTTTTAAGTTTGTATTACAGAAAATGGCTTTACTGCATCTTCATAAAACAAAACACATCACTAATGTAATTAAAAAAAAAAAAAAAGAGAGAGAGAGGCACCTTGGAGGGAACTAATTGTATAAGCTTGTTTGGATTTTCTTGGTTCAGTTTTCAAAAGGATGACCTCACTGGAAAGCATGATGTACAGCATTCCATTTCCCATCAGCTTGACAGAACTCCCAGGAAGCAGTCAGATACTGTGAGAACATAGCTGCTCACCAAGGGGACCTGTGACCTAGCACCTGATTTGCATCTTTGTCCCCATGACCACTACTGCTCTCTAGGCATTTCTGATTGTGCCTCTCCTCCTGCAGTTTCTTCTTCTCCAGTCGCTGCTGCTTGTTTGTGGCTTTCAGAAGTTGGGTTTTAGTTGCTTTGCTTTCTTCAACAGGGTTGTTTTCAGTCCTGCTTTCATTTAAGCCTCAATTTCCAAAGATTCTGGCACCACTGCCACCCTCTTCCCCTAAAGGGCCACACTGCTTCAGCACTCGGCCACTGGACTTGAGGCTTTCCTCCACATTATTCCTTTTCCCCTAGTTCATATGAAGCATGGCAATTATTCCAGGTTCAATATTGTAATTTTTGGCTTTCAGATTCTGGACTATTAAATTAAAATTGGATCATGAAGTTGCATTACAAGCTTTCTGGACAGCCTCTTCTGCTTCATCTCAGGTCATCTTCAAAGTCCACTCCCTTTGTCTTGATCTCTTTTACTGATTCCTCTTGATGAAGCATCTGAAAACCAGTCTGGTGATGTGCAGGTGCTTCCAAATTGTAATTGACCCTCAGAACACTGACATAATGTTCTCCACACCCACAGGCGATGTGTAACTCCCTCACATTGCTTTTATCTGTACCATGAAACTGCCACAAAGGGGCATTGAGTAATCAGCACCTTCCACTGATGATTTCTCACAAGGTTGCAATTGCATCATTGCCTGCCAAAGTACCAGGCTTTGCTAAACTGGCCACGTTTTCTCAAAATGTCATCTTATATATAGGGTTCAAAATCTTCCCTGTGCTTTAACATATAATCCACTGTCTCTTTTTGTTGCTTGGGATGATTTAATCAAAGGCCAATCTAATGTCAGAAGTCATTGTTTGCAAGTGTTACCTGACCTTGATTAAGCAGGTCTAATAGTTGTTATTGAATAGTAATGTAAAATATTGAATTGTAGAAATTTGTAATTAGGTGTCGATGATATTTTTTAAAGATTTATTCCCCCTCTCCCGTCCTGCTGTTTTTGTTCTCTGTGTTCATTTGCCATGTGATCTTCTGTATCTATTTCTCTTTTTTGGTCTTCTCATCTTTCCCCTCTAGAATTGATAGAGATATGATCCTTGGGACCAATGATGTGGTGAGAGGTTCCCTGTCGATTGCATCACCTCGGTTCCTGGTCTCTGCTGCACTTCATTTTGACTCTTCTCTTCTCTCTGTTTTGTTGAGTCATCTTGTTGTGGGCCTCACTTGCATAGGCCCCGGCTCACTGTATAGGCACTAGGCTCACCACACCGGCACTCACCTAGGCATTTGACTCACCACACAGGCACTCATGCAGGCATTCAGTTCACTTTATGGGCACTGGCTCTTCTTCATCTCTTTTTCTTTTTCACCAGGAGGTCCAGGGATTGAACCTTAGTCCTCCCATATGGTAGGCAGAAGCCTTATCATTTGCATCGCATCCACTTTCCACGTCAATAATTTTTAATAGTTGGATTACAGCAATGGTCTCTGCAGCCATTCAAGGAAGTCTCAAAAGGGTAGCAAATACAAATATTATAGGTACGCCTGTGGCATGTCATAAATGCTTGGCTTGGGTGAGGGAAGAATGATTAACATTTACATAACTGAGAAGGCCTAGGGGCCCAGTATACGTTTGTGACTTGGTAGTGGAAGAGCAAAGTAGTAGGAATTAGCACGCTTGTTTGTTGGACAGGAGACAGGTTGTCTCATATCTGCCTTCCCCGATTTTCAGGAGTTGAGGGTTTTTATGGATTCAAACAGGGAAAGCTGAGAGGTTACCATCACAACAGTAAGTATACTCAAGTGCGAGCCTAGGTTTAAAATAGCCATAAACTAATGTGAGCCAGGTGTAGCCAGTCTCCTTAACTTCAGGTTTTAACTTTTGGCTATTCTAGAATATAACGGAAAATAAGAAGAAAGAAGCACCTATATAACGATTCAGTAATCATAACCACTTCTTACTTCTTAAGCCTCCATGACAGATAGAAAATCCATATTCATGAGCAGAATCCTAGTAAACAGGAAGACGAGACAGGCCGCCTTGAAACAATACAATTTCGTTTGTGTTGTAGCCATCCCAAAGGGCTGGGATTTAGTGGAACGGAGGTTGGGCAACAGCGGAACGAGCAAGCGACTAAAGGCCTCGGAAGGCTGTGACGTCATCAGCACGGCGCCGGAAGACGGCCGCTGAGAAAACCTGGAGATGAGCGAATAAAGGACGACGTCGCTTGCTGAGAATGCTGGAGTAGTCCAGCCTGGAGGAGGATTCCAAAGCAGAACTGGGGAGAGAAAGGTCAGGTAGGAAGCTCCGGTAGGGAGCGGCCGCCCTCCCCCTCCCCGGGGTCCGAGGCCGCGCAGCCCGGGGCCCTCGCAGCGCAGACTTCAGGGGAACCACCAAGTGAGCTCGATCCCGCTCGTACAGGCCAGGACCCGAGTCCGCGGGTTCCACGGCGGAACAAGCCACGGAGGAGCGCCGGGAACCAGGCTGGGGTGGGGCGGGAGAGACCGCGCAGGAAGGCTGCGGCCGAGCGGCGCCTTCCCTCGGTGCAGTTACTGTCGTGGCGGCTTTCTGAGCGCGGAGTGGGCTTTCCCGGAGGGACCCAGCTTCCTGGATCGGTCCCGCCTGGCCTCCTGGGCAGGATAACCTAGCAGGGAAGAAACCTGAGGCAGACAGCCTCCCGGAGAAAAGAGCAGGGAGGGGAGTTAAACCAATCCAGTTGTAAGCCTGGAGCATCCTAGAAGTGAAAAGTGGAAGGAAAATGGGGCACTGGTGAGGGAGAGAATTTAAAAGAATCGGAGCTGCTGGGAGAAAATTCTGCACATCAACAGACAACACATCAAGATGCCCAGAGAGGGAAGAGAGGAAAGGAAGCTGGCAGTTATGACAGGTTGTTTTAGGTTTCAGGTTCTGGGTGATGAGCACTTACAAGGGGCAGGAACTTAGGTAAGCGTCAGTTTGCTGATGCAGGGTTTAATATGAGGGACTCCCCTGGCCTACTTAATTTATTTAACAGATTCCCTCAGTGATCTGGCTCTCAGCCATTGAGAATTGTGATCAAGTTTAAGGTGTTGGACGCTCTTTTCAGTTATTGCCTATGGTCTTGGGTTAATACTTGCATGTTGTTTTCCTATTGGGTCATGAGTGGTCATGATGGTCTCAATTTTTCCTTGATCATCATTTGTACATTATTCTAGAGATAAAATTTTTTTTTACTGGTTCATAAGGGGCTGGGGACACACTTGCAAATATCTTGAAAGGAAACAGTGCACCAGGGAGTCTGTAATGCGTGCTGTGAGTGATAACATGCCGAAATGCCCATGTCTTAGTATGCTCCCAAGCCCTGGCTCCCCTGATTTAAACCACCTGAAATCAAAGTGATCAAATCAGGGCCCTGAGGAAGGCCTTAGCTGCTGAAGTCATGTGGCTCGTTTAATTATTTCATGCAATTGTGTCTCAACTTCCTTAGTAATGTTCACCAGAGTATAATAGATGGTGTTGGCAATGTTTCAAATGCCCCCTTGTTCAACTAATGAGCAATCAATTTCAGCAATACAAAACAATTTTGGCTAATGAATCTAATAATTGTTATTGTGCAGCTATAGCTTTAGCAGGATATTCAGTAATTTCCCTTATTGTGATTGATAGATTTCTAGTCATGTTTTCATCTGTGTTAACATCAAGCCAAGGTAGCAACAGTGTGCCAAGAGATAAATCCAAACCTTAAAATCCCCAGGAAAATCCAATAGTTTGTAGATGAGGGATGGAGCCCAGTGAGTAGTTTAAGATTATAAACTCCTGAGGGGCCAGTGAGGAGACCAAATGCACATTGCCCAGACATTTCCAGCTATGAAGGCAATTTAGTGCCCAGGCTCATACCTAATGAAAACCTCCACAAATAAAATGTAGCCTGGCAGAACAATGTAACTCCAGCCATGGGTTGTTGTTTATAGAATACTATCATTTGTCTTTAGTACGTAAAAGGAGGTGGCTAAAATTTATTTGTGTTGTGAATCTCTTGCATAACCAATGTCTTAATCTAAAAGTAGATATGCCTTGTCATGGTAACTTATAGTTAGTGGAGGCATATGGACTATGAGGGTAAGGTCTCCACGCTCTTCTATGATATCTACATTATACTCTAGAGCAGTTCTGTCTACAGTGAGGTTACAGCTACAAGACATTTTAAAGTGAGGTAAAGAGGCTCTTGGGTCTAATATTCACAGTTGATAGAAACCAGTGTGCAGCTTGATCCAAAGAGACCAAAGACTTTGAGACAAGAAAGATCTTTGGTATGGGTAGAACAATGGTCCCTGCATTGTCCAGCAATCAGGATTTATGATGTCAATACCAACATTTTGTGAGGTTACCTCCCTTTGAAATGTCCTGGGGAAACCAGACCATAGCATTGCCTTTCCAGGCTAATGCAAGGAGAAAGCATAAGATATAGAGGACTGTATGCATATAAGTACTAGGGAGATAAAGTCTATGTGAGGACCTGATCTACATTTCAGAAGGAGTCATTTACCTTGTGATATCATCTACCTCACTTCCTGGCTAGTTCTATTTTTAAGTCCCCAGAGTTAGAACAAGTCCAGGACTTTGGTAGTGCCTTTTTTAGTTGAGAGATGTGAGGCCATGGTTCAACATCCTGTGATTTAGTTGCAGAGTCAGAACATAAGAGCACTTGGTGGGGTCTCTTTTTTTTTTTTTTTTTGCCATAGAGAATTTTTTCTTTATTTTTAAGGAAGGTTTAGATCACGAAAATGTTACATTGAATATATAGGGGATTCCCGTATACCTCACCCCAAATTGTAGATGGCTGCCTCGTTCACTCAATTCATAGTGAGTGGTAACTACATAACCAGATTGGAATTTACCATAGAAATTTCTATCATAAAAACCATTAATACATAGAAAGATTTCTGGGTTGATTAAGGGAGTATGTATGCAGTCACTAATTGTGAAGTTACCAATCTACAGTCATGGGGTTTTCCCTCATTGGTTGAAGGTAGCAGAGTAGCAGGGTGAAGAGCATTGCAGCACATCAGGTTAAGATTAGGTGAAAGTAGAAGGATCTTATACGTTTTCCATTTTGTGGAGGTAAACTTTTGGGTCTGCTCAGAGTTAAGTGGCTGAGGCTTTAACACATTTGGCAGCTTTTATGCAATTTGGATAAACACAGGCAACTGCATTAAGTTTTAGGTTAAAAGAGACAATAGGTTTAGAATTTCCTCTGTTCTTAATTTACCATTCCTACATCTTGGTTCTATAATCAGTGTCTCCAATTATTTCCTGTTATCATGAGGACAGATTCTGATTAAACTTCTGTGAATAGTTACATTTTCATAAAAATATAATATTCAGTAAGAGTTCCTAAATTCTGGAGGGGTCAGGGAGGGAAAGAAAGATGACTGTTTTATGAATAGCAGCAGCTTCTTCACTAAGATTCTAGGAATCTTGACTCAGTCCAGTGGTATACTTTCAGAGTTATTGAATTAATGTCATTAGAAGCTGGTGGCTCAGAGAATATGGCATAATCCTTTCCAAAGGTCTGTTAGGTATCCCTTTTGTTGAAGATGTGGCATAATGACCTCTAGCTGATTACAAATGTTTTCAGGGAATCATCAGAACAAAAAATAACTGGAGATGACAAATACCTTAAAATGTCCATGGTTAGCATATTGCTCTTTTATGGAAGTGAATGATCTGATTGAGAGTTCTTTAAACATTATTTTAAGAGTAATTATTGTTGTCCCATATCAGTCTATCATAAGTCTTTGGACATCTCATGGACAGAGAGGATATTAACAAATCTCTGAGAACTTTATGTAACTTTTGAAATGTTTACTTTAACATTTCCCTATAAAAGTAGCTAACGAAGGTTAAAAATCATTTTACATTTGATAACACTTCCCATATACCTGATAAAATAACAAATAAACTTAAGTAATTTTAGCATTTTTCTTTTTACAAGGTGAAAAGAACAAATCCTTTGTGATTTCCAGGAGCTCCCTTGAAAGTCCCAGCAACAGTTTGAATTCAAGAAGACATCATTTAGGGTTCTCTTGTGGGAAGGCAATATGTCAAAATCTATTGGTGTTTTTCGTTTTGTTTTTTTATTTTTAAAAAATTTTAATGAAGCTTTAGATTACGTAAATGTTACATAAAAAAATAAGGGATTCCCATATGTCCCCTCCCACCCCCTCTCACACTTTTGCAAATCAGTAACATCCCTCATTAGTATGATACAATTGTTACAATTGATGAACACATATTGCAGCATTGCTGTTAACCATGGATTACAGTTTGCATTATAGTTTATACTCTGCCCTGCTCAGCTTTGTAGGTTATGACAAAATATTAATGGCCTGTATCTGTCACTGCAGTGTCTTGCAGGACAACTCCAATGTAATGTCCCCAAAATACCCCTCATGTTATACCTATTTTTACCTCTCCCATCCCTCAGAACCTCTGTTGGCCACTGTCTTTATATCAATGTTAAGTCTCTTATGCTGGGGAGCGTAAATTCCAAAGTAAGGCTCACTGACAGGGTGATGAATTCCTGAGCTGTCTGCCCTGCTTATAGTTTCTAGATGTCTCTTGAGCCCTCAGGAGCCTGCTATTTGAGGTACTGTTTACTGTGGCAGTCAATGAGATCCTGCTGTGACTTGCATAAGTGTAAACTCTGGAATGACCTCTTGACTCACTTTGAAATCTCTCAGCCATATAAACTCATTTGTATTTACCATTTCCAACTTTTGGTCAAGGTCTTTTTCCAGATGCATTGCTAGTTGGCACTTGGTAATAATCTCTCAGTGCCAGGGAGTCTTATCCCTGGGAGTAATGTCCCATGCTGGGGGAAAGGTAGTGCATTTGTCGGTTTAGAGAGAGAGAGTTGAGCAACAAAGAGGTTTTCAGGAGGTACCTCTTAGCATATAATACTAGGTGTAATGGTCTTCCATCACTAGGCCCTGCCCTTGCACTCAGGGGATTCTTGATGTCCTGTTAGAAAATGTCGCAGAACTTCCCAGGATGGGACTTCAATATTCTTTTTTTTTTTCCCAAGTTTTGGTTTTGTTGATTCTCTCTGTTGTTTTTTGTTTGTTTGCTATTTCATTTTTCTCTGCCCTAAGCTGACTTATTTCCTTACTTCCATTCACTTTGGGTTTACTTTACTCTTCTTCTCATTCTTCCAGTTTTGAGTTTAAGTTTCTGACTTGAAGTCTTTCTTCTTTCATTTTCTTAAACACTATTTAAAATATATAATTGCTCACGAAGAACATTACATTAAGAAACATAAGAGGTTCCCATATAACCCACTCCCCACCCCGCCACCCCCATCATTTTTGTGAATTGTATTTTTTGAAGATATATACATCTCAAAAAATGTTATGTTAAAAAATGTAACAAGGGGAAGCGGACTTGGCTCAGTGGTTAGGGCATCCATCTACCACATGGGAAGTCCACGGTTCAAACCCCGGACCTCCTTGACCCATGTGGAGCTGGCCCATGCTCAGTGCTGATGCGCACAAGGAGTGCCATGCCACACAGGGGTGTCCACCGTGTAGGGGAGCCCCATGCATAGGAGTGTGCCCCATAAGGAGAGCTACCCAGCGCAACAGAAAGTGCAGCCTGCCTAAGAATGGCACCGCCCACACGGAGAGCTGACACAGCAAGATGACGCAACAAAAAGAAACACAGATTCCTGTGCTGCTGACAACAGAAGCGGACAAAGAAGAAGATGCGGCAAATAGACACAGAACAGACAACCGGGGTGGCGGGGGAAGGGGGAGAAGGGGAGAGAAATAAATAAATAAATAAACAAACAAATAAATAAATAAATCTTTAAAATATAAAAATAAAAATAACATAAGAGGTTCCCATATACCCCCTACCTCCCCACCCCACTCCTTCCACACCAACAACCTCCTCTGTCGTGGCATACTCATCCCACTCGTTGAACATATTTTGGAGCACTGTTACACCACATAGATATTAGTTTACCCTGTACTTCACACTGTCCCCCATTACATTCACTGGGTTATGGCAAGATTATTATAAAGTCCATTATCTGACCCTGCAATATCATTTAGGACAACTCAAAGTCCCAAAAATGCCTCCACCTCACATCTCTTCTTCCCTCTCCCTGCCTTCAACAACTACTGTGGCCACTTTCTCCACCTCAGTGCTACAATTTCTTCTATTATTAGTCACAATAGTTTTATAGTAGAATATCAGTAATCCACTCTAATCCATATTTTCTTCTTCCATTCTGTGGAACCTGGGATGATAATGTCCACTCTACCTCTAGATCAAGAGGGAGCTTAGATTCCATATAGATGATGGATGCAATTCTTCTGCTTGCTGTTGTAGGCACTCTTGATTCCCTGGTGTGGTGGTTGACCATCATCACCTCCCTGTTAGCTGACCTGGGTAAGTCCAACAAACCAAAGAGTAGGAGTTGCAACTCTGCTGAGGCTCAGGGCCCAGCTGGCACATGGGCAGTCCAGAGATTCAAGTCCCCTGAGTATACACCATCCATAGTGCCAACCACAGGTTCAATAAAAGTGATGGGAGAGGCATGTGTAGAAAGGTCACATCTGAGTCTAGCTCTATCACACTCCGGAGCACAAATTCCAAAGTAGGGCCCTCAGACATGGCACAAAACTCCAAATCCATCTGCTATGACCATCTACCCTGTGGGTCTCCATAGCCTTCAGGAGAACCAGTACCTAGGGTTGTATCTACTTTGACTGTTTCTGGCATCCTGCTGAGGCATGCGTAAGCGCCACCCCTCTGATGACCTCCCAACTTTTTTTGGAAGACTCTTAGCCATATCAGCCCATTTGTCTTTGCCATTTCCCCCCTTTATTCAAGGTCAAAAAGCAGTTTTTAAACACATGATCATACATGTAATCTGAGATATTCTGCTGGTCTGAGTTGACCCTTTTATTCAAGGTCTCTTTCTAGTTGTATCACCAGCTTATGATTGGTAGTCATCCTTCGGTGCCAGGGAGGCTCATCCTGGGAGTCATGCCCCACGCTGGGGGGAAGGTAATGCATTTACATGCTGAGTTTGGCTTAGAGAGCAGCCACATGTGAGCAACATGGAGGCTCTCAGGAGGTAACTCTTAGGCACCCTGCAGCTCTAGGCCTAGTTCATATTTCAGACACATGGGCGCATAAGCATAGTCATCAGTATCAAGGGCTCATTATTGGACCAGCCTTCCTTGTTGGTCTTTGCCCTTGCACTTGGGGGATTATTGCCCTTCAATTGGGGAATGTGACAGAGCTCCCCTGGATAGGAACTCAGCACTCCTCAGTTGATGTTTATAACTGTAACTACTATGAAAGTACCCAACATATATCAGAACTCTGTAGTCTTTTGATTATTGTGTGGATCTCTACCTTGACAATGCCCCATGAACACTTGTACATATTCAATGCCTTAGAGTCATGTCCAGATGAACCCTTTCCCATGGAGCCCCTTTCACTGACACCCTGCACCAGTCTTCCTCCCCTGCTACTGTTGTGACCCTTCTGTGATCCATAATCTCTCCAAAAATGAAGCCTACAGGAAGCGGACTTGGCCCAGGGATTAGGGCATCTGTCTACCATATGGGAGGTCCATGGTTCAAACCCCGGGCCTCCTTGACCATGTGCAGCTGGCCCATGCGCAGTGCTGATGTGCGCAAGGAGTGCCCTGCCACACAGGGGTGTCCCCGGGTAGGGGAGCCCCACGCGCAAGGAGTTTGCCCCGTAAAAAAGAGCTGCCCAGCACGAAAGAAAGTGCAACCTACTAAAGAATGGCACTGCCCAGACGGAGAAATGACACAACAAAGATGATGCAGCAAAAAGAAACACAGATTCCCGTGCCGCTGACAACAACAGAAGTGGACAAATACACAGCAGATGGACACAGAGAACAGACAACCGGAGTGGGGAGGAAGGGGAGAGAAATTAATAAATAAATACATCTTAAAAAAAAATTCCACACAATTTAAACAGCCAAGCAGATACTTTCCTTGGGAACTGATTCGCCCCTGGGAGTTTGGCTGAGCTGCCCGGGTTGCCTGGCCTCAAAGTTTAAAAAAAAAAAAAAAAAAAAAAAAAATGAAGCCTTCAAAATAACCAAATATTAGTAACAAAATAAAATAAATTTTAAAATAACCAATAAAATAAAAAAATTTTAAATTTGACAGTAATAAAATTTTTGGACCTTGTGTCTTTTATCACTATAAGATCTGTTATCTCATATGTACAGTGACATTTTCTTCCATATATCCCTGCAGTGTCTTATTTTTTTCATTTAATCTTCAAATAAGCTTTAGGTTACAGAAAAGTCATAGAGAATATAGGGGGTTCCCATATACCCAGTGCCCTCCCCATTTTGCCCTCTCCCTTATTAATAATAATTTGTATCAGACGGTACATTAATTACAGTTGATGTACAACTGTTGAAGCATTGCTCCTAACCATGGTCAATGGTTTACATTATGGTTTACATTTTGAATCATACATTTTTATAGGTTTTGACAAAATTTGAAGTGGCCTGTATCAGTTATTGCAAGATCACATCGAACAATTCTGATGCCCTAAAAATGCCCTACGTTCCATCTATTTTATTCTTCCATCCCTTCCCTTCCCCCCCAGAACCTATGGTAATGACTAAGTTTCAATTTTTGAAGAATAAAATTCATAGTTACTTGCAATAATATTGATTGTTTGACATACTAGTCTGTTTTCTGTTAGTGGGCACTGCCTATGTTCTCAAGGGATTCTTGTCCCTCTAATTGAGAACATAGCAGGACTTGCCAGAATGGGAGTTTAATAGTTTTTTGTTTATTGTGGGTCTCCACCCCCTGATGTGACACACTATGACAAGATCAACAGTTACATATTGCATAGAAGTCTGCCCCAGCTGCTCCCTGTCCCATATACCTCCCCCGCCAACATGCAACACCCTCACTGCCTAGTAACCCTCACTGCCGCATTTGCCAAAAGAATATTCCCAACATTGTAGTTATAACCACAGACTTCAAAATCCCCAGAATTCACCTGCTCCTTTCCCATCCTTTACATCATGGAACTGGGGGGAGGTTTTAACATTTTGTTAAATAGGATCTTGGGTTAAAGTGAGAATATCTGTTCTCTAAACGATAAAAGATGATAAGATCAATATGATATACAGCAAATTATTTTGATAAATTACAGAATGTTTGCCTTTTAAACAAGTTAATCAGATGGTTAAGGAAAATGTTTTATAACTTTTTATTAAGAGCAAACCAATAATCCAAGAAAACTGTCATTTAACAGAGAGAATACCAAATTCTAGTTTTGTATGAAGATACTGTCTGATAAGAAAACTCTTAAAAATCATATAAACCCATCAAATCTTAGCCAACCTTGACCATGATAAATAAAATTCCTTTTCTGCAAACCTACAGCTTTCTCTATTCATGATTATCCTACATATTACTGTTTCTCATCTTGCAACAACCAGTTATTTTACTTTAAGGCAAAACTACTTTGCTTTACCTTAAAAAAACTCATCTTGTATACTATATTAGCCAAAGGGGAGCTGATGCATGATACCAGAAATCTGTTGGCTTTTATGAAGGGTATTTATTTGGGGTAGAAGCTTACAGTTACCAGGCCATAAAATGAAACTTCCCTCACCAAATTTGTTGCCATGTGTTGGAGCAAGATGGTGCCAGTGTTCAACCTTCCTTTTTCTCTTAAGGCTCCATGGTCCCAGCTTCTTCCAATATCATTGGTAGGCTGGGATAAGTCTAGTCTCTTTCCTGGGGCTTGGTTTTCTTCAGGCTCAACTGCTCTTTTCTCTCTACAAGGTCAGCTGTAGACTATCGGACAAGTGGATTCTCTCTCTTCTTGGGGCCTGTGCGGATTCTGTGGAGCTGTTTCTATTCCTCTGTGTTCTTCTCTTGTGTGTTTACTTCGCAGGCTCCAGCTCAAAACTCCAACTCTCTTCTCTGCCATGTAGTTTTCTCTGTGAGTTCTTACCCACCAAGATAGTGGGGGCTCAATATCCCACAGATGTGGCCCAATCAAAGCCCTAATCATTATTTATTCACACCTAGGTGCAGACCAGTTAATTCTTAAACAATGCTAAACTGCCACATATACCTAACATTTAAGTTCTCAAAAAGATCTCGGAAGCTGTCCTCAAGTTAACTTTCTTCAAAATGCAATTATTCTTTAAATATGAATTTGATTTTTATCATTTTAAAGATCTACTGGATATAATACTAGATTTTTTGATCAGTAATCCTGTATATATTTAGGAACAACACATCCAAGTGAATGAAATTATATGTCTATATTGTACTTATATTGATAGTTTCAAAGACATACCTATTTTTATTTGAGTAATATTATTAAATTAGCCCTATTTGCCAAAGGTTTATCTGAATAATGTAAACTTTAATTTTCTTCAAAATATTTGGATTTAGTTCTATGAATACGCTTTTCTCATTGGAAATATGAGATGTTTGGTTTCCTTGATTTCTGGAATGCTAGGAGTATTAATTTATATACAAGTGCTTATTTCTCTTTAAGCCAGTTGATTTGGTACTACTATTCAGAAGTAGGAAAATACCATATATCAAACATACAGACACAAGTAGCTTATACCTTCCATTTGAAAATTTTTAGTCATTGATTTAACTTAAAACATAGAAATACAGAAAGCATAGTCATTTCATGAGTTTTTAAAATCAAATTAACAGTTTTTAATTAGAGAAGTTATGTTTTTACAAAACAGTTATACATAAAATACAGGATTTCCGTATACTACGCTATCACCAATACTTTGCTGCAGTGTGGAACAATGTTATAATTGACAGCACACTTTTTATAATTGTATTATTGTTTAACAGTAATTACCTGTGTTGTAATTGATGAAATATTGTCCATAATGTACATTAGGTGTATTTTCCCTATTTGCCACCCTATTATTAATAAACATTTTATTAGTGTTGTACATTTGTTATAATCCTTGGAAGAACATTCTTTTTCTATTAACTATAGTTCATCTACAAAAGAGTTCACTGTGTTATATAGTCCTGTTTTATCTTTAACATTTATGACCTCACATTTCCTCCTTTAACCACATTTACCTAAATAATTCAGTGCTGTAAATTAAACTCACAATATTGCTACCATCACCACTATTCATTTCCAAACCTGTATAATCTACATAAACAGAAATTATGCACAAGTTAAGCATCAACACTCCATACTCTAAAGCCTATCTATCCCCTGAAAGACTGTAATATAGATTCTAACTCTATGGATTTCCCTATTATAATATGTTTATATCAATGAACTCATACAATATTTGTCATTTTTTGTCTGGCTTATATCAAACTAATGTCATCAGTGTTCATCTCTGTTGTTGTATGCATCAGGACTTTATTCCTTTTTACAGCTGAATAATATTCCATCATGTATATACCATATATTTTTTACCAATTAATTGACTGATAGACACTTGGGTTGCTTCCATCTTTTGACAAATTTGACAAATTATGGCAAATGGCTCTATGTACATCCATTTGAGACCCAATTTTTAATTATTCTGGGTATATACCTATTAGCAAGATTGCTGGGTCATCTAGTAATTCTCTACTTAGTTTTCTGAGCAACTGCCAAACTGTTTTCCCCAGTGCCTGCACCATTTTACTTTCCGTCCAGCAAGGAATGTGTGTTCCTCTTCTCTGTATCCTCATAAACACTTGTAGTTTTCTACTTTTTTCTTTTAATGGTGGCCATACTAGTGGGTGTGAAATGATATCTCATTGTAATTTTGATTTGCATTTTGCCAGTGATGTTGAGCAATCTTTTCATGTACTTTTTAGCCATTTGTTTATCCTCTTTTGAAAAATGTCTATTCAAAACTTTGCCCATATTTTAATTAGGTTGTTTGACTTTATATTCTTGATATTAAACCCTTAATGGGTTCTTTCCACCATCTTGGAGCCTGTGGAGGCCTGCTGGGAACAGGACTTCTAAAATGGCAAATATGTCTGGAAGGCTGTGGTCCTAAGCCACTTTTGCAGGCTATAAGTGGGGGCTCCGGAACCAGAGGAGCACACAGCCCTTTTTAAAGTTGAAGGTGTTTATGCCCAAGATGAAACTGAATTCTCTTTGGGCAAGAGATGCGCTTATGTGTACAAAGCAAAAAACAACACGTGACTCCTGGCGGCAAACCTAACAAAACCAGAGTAATCTGGGGAAAGATAACTCATGCCCATGGAAATAGTGGCATGGTTCATGCTAAGTTCCAAAGCAACCTTCCAGCTAAGGCCATTGGATACCGAATCTGTGTGATGCTATAACCATCAAGGATTTAAACTTACTGAAAATTGAATAAATAAAATTGTGGAAAAACAAAACAAAACCCTTAATGGGTACGTGGTTGTCAAATAGTTTCTCCCATTGAGTAGGTTATTTTTTCACTTTCATGACAGTGTCCTTTGTGCAAAATATTTTTAATTTTGCAGAAGCCCCATGTGTATTTTCTTTCATCACTTGTACTTTCATTGTAAAGTCTATGAAGCCATTGCCTAACACAATGTTTTGAAGATGCTTCCCTACAAAAATGTAGGGAAGTTTGGTAGTCTTGGCTCCTATATTTAGGTCTTTTCATCTATTTTGCATTAACATTTATATGTTATGCGTTAAGAGTCCCTTTTCATTCTTTTGCATATAAACTTACAGTTCTCCCAGCACCATTATTTGAAGGGATTATTCTTGCCCAATTGAGTGGACTTGGCAGTCTTGTGAAAATTAATTGTTCATAGATGTCAGGGTCTATTTCTGAACTTTCATTATGATTACATTGGTTTATCTGTTCTGTGCCAATACCATATTTTTGAACACTGTAGCTTTGTAATATGTTTAAAAGTCAGGAAATGTGAGTCTTCTAACTTCATTATTCTTTTTCATAATGCTTTTGGATATTCAGAGTTCCTTACCATTCCAGTTAAATCTGATCATTGGCTTTTGCATTTCTACAAAGTAGGCTGTTGGAATTTTGATTGGGATTGCATTGAAACTGTAAATCATTTTGCAAAGAATTGACATCTTAACAATATGTAGTGTTCCAATCCATGAACACTGAATATCCTTCCATTTATTTAGGTCTTCTTTGATTTCTTTTAGCATTAAAAAAAAAATCTGATTGTATCATTGTCTTTTTGGTGCATAGCTTTGCCGCACAGGAGCCAGTGCTTTGCCGTGCTGCACGGGTCTGGGATGCCTTTTTTCTTTTTTTTAACCAGGAGGTCCCAGGGATTGAAACCAGGTCTTCCATATTGTAACTGGAAGCTCAATTGCTTGAGCCATAGCTGCTTCCAGCAATGTTTTGTCGTTTTCTGTGTACAGGTCCTTTACATTCTTTCTTCCTATTTATTTGATTCTTTTAGTGGAACTTTTTCTTTGATTTCCACCCCAGATTGCTCTTTCAAAGCACATAGAAACATTCTGATTTTTTCTTTGATCTTGTTCACTGCCACTTCTTTGCTGAATTTGTTATTCATCTAGTAAATTTTTATAGATTCTTTGGGACTTTATATGGGATCAGGTCATCTGCAAATAATGAAAATTTTATTTCTTCCTTTCCAGTTTGACTCCCTTTATTTATTTTTCTTGCCTAAGTGCAGTGGCTAGAACTTCCAGTGCAAAATTGAATATCAGTGGTGACAGTGGACATCTTAGTCTTGTTCTGGGCTGTAGAGGGACTCCTCTGAGTCTTTCACTGTTGAGTATGATGCTTTCCCCACTAGGAGTTTATCCATTCTATCTAAATTGTCTAACTTGTTGCCATACAGTTCATAGTATCATTTTAGGATCCTTTTTATTTCTGTGGGATTACTAGCAATGTCACCTCTCTCATTTCTGATTTTATTTATTTACATCATCTCTCTTTTTCTTTGTCAGTCTAGCTAAGGGCCTGTCAGTTTTATTGATCTTTTCAAAGAACCAGTTTTGGTTTTGTTCATTTTGTTAATACTCTTTATTTATTTTTCATTCTCAATTTCAGTTATTTCTGTGCTAATCTTTGTTACTTCTTTCCTTCTGCTTGCTTTGAGAGTAATTTACTGTTCATTTTGTAGTTCCTCTGGGTGTGCAGTTACATCTTTGATTTTAACTTTTTTTCTTGTAGGACTTTAGGGTTACAGATTTCTCCTTCAGGACTGCCTTTGCTGCTTCCCACAACTTTTGATATGCTGTGTTCTCATTTTATTCATCTCTAGATATTTACTTATTTCCCTTGAAATTTCTTCTTTGACCTACAGATTATTTAGGAGTGTATTATTATTTAACTTCCATGTATTTGTGGATTTTCCAGTTCTGGTCCTGTTATTGATTTCTGGTCCATTCCATTGTGACGGAGACAATGCTTTGAATAGTTTCAATCTTTTAAAATTTGTTGAAACTTGTTTTGTGACCCCAAGATGTGATCCTAGGAAATGATCCATGTGCAGTTGAGACGAATGTATATCCTGATCTTTTGGAGCTCATTGTTCTGTATAAGTCTGTTAAGCCTAGTTCATTTATCATATTATTAAAGTTTGCTGTTTCCTTATTGATCTTTTGTCTAGATGTTCTATGTATGGATGACAGAGGTATATTGTAGTCTTCAACTATTATTGTAGAAGTTTCTAATCTCCATCCAGTTTTGCCAGTGTGTGCATCATGTATTTTGGGGTATTGTGGTTAGGTGCATAAATATTTATGATTGTTATTTCTTCTTGATTAATTGCCTCTTTTATTACTATACGGTGTCAGTCTTCGTCTTTTTTTTTTTTTTTGGTTAAAGATTTATTTATTTATTTCTCTCCCCTCCCACCCCCCCCCCCCCCGTTGTCTGTTCTCTGTGTCTATTTGCTGCATGTTTGCATGTTCTTTGTCTGCTTCTGTTGTTGTCAGAGGCACAGGAATCTGTGTTTCTTTTTATTGTGTCATCTTCTTGTGTCAGCTCTCTGTGTGTGCGGCACCATTCCTGGGCATGCTGCACTTCCTTTCGCGCTGGGCGGCTCTCCTTACGGGGCGCACTCCTTGTGTGTGGGGCTCCCCAATGCAGGGGACACCCCTGCGTGGCATGGCACTCCTTGCATGCATCAGCACTGCTCATGGGCCAGCTGCACATGGGTCGAGGAGGCCTGGGGTTTTAACCGGGGACCTCCCATGTGGTAGACTGACGCCCTAACCACTGGGCCAAGTCGGCTGCCAGCCTTTGTCTCTTATAACAGCTTTTGACTTAAAGTATGTTTTGTCCTATACTAATTTACCTGCCCTCTAGGTATTTTTTGGTTATTATTTGCATTGGATATCTTTTTCCAGCCTTTTGATTTCAACCTATTTGTCTTTGTGTCTAAATTGAATCACTTGTAATAAATATATAGCTGGATCATACTTCTTTAAAAAAATTCATTCTGGCATTGTGTTTTTTGGTGAGTTTCATCGATAAACATTCAGTATTACTACTGTCAAGGCTGTCCTTATTTCAGCCTTTTTTTTTCCTTTAGTTTTTATGCCATTTTTTTGGTCTCTCTTTTCCTTCATTTCATTGATACCTTTCTCATTTCTGTTTATATTTTTTAAATTCTTTTTTTTTTTTTACCCTGGGGTTTATATTGCACAACCTGCATATATAGCCTACTAATTTGAAAAGATACCAACTTAGCATCAAGAGTACACATATTCTCTGAAACTTCATTTCTTCACACTATTCAAAGCCATTCTTTCTGTCTTTTCCTTTTCAATGTACAGATCTCCCTTTAGTAATTTTTGTAAGGCATACTTTTTGTTGATAAACTCTCTGTTTCTGTTTATCTGTGAATATTTTAAACTCTCCCGTATTTTTGAATGACTCTTTTACCTGATGAAGAACTTTTGTCTGGATGTTGTACTCTTTCAGTACTTTAAAGATAGCCTACCAGTGCCTTCTCACCTCCATGGTTTCTGGTATGATTGATTGGCACTTACTTTTATTGAGGATCCCCTGTATGTGAAGAATCACTTTTCTCTTGCTGCTTTCAGAATTCTCTTTATCTTTAGCATTTGACATTCTGATTCAGATGTGTCTCAGTTAAGTCAATTAGGATGTATTCTGTTTGGAGTACTTTGTGATTCTTGGACATTTATTTTTATGTCTTTCATAAGATGTGGGAAAATTTTGGCCATTATTTTCTCATATATCCTTTCTGCCCCTTCTCTTCTCCTTCTGGGACGCCCATTAGGTATATGTTTGTGCACTTCTTGCTGTTGCTTATCCCTGAGACATTGCTCAACCTTTTCTTTTCTTTTTTTAAAATTTCTTCTAATGATTCTGTGATTTTGATTGCCTGTCTTCTAGTACACTGATTCTTCTTCCTTTTCATATCTGCTGTTGTATACCTCCAGTGCATTTTTTTAAAAACAACACTATATATAATACTATGCCAAAATATAATTAGATTTTCAGGAATTTTATGCGCTCTTTAAGTATTCATATGAACATTTTGCTGGTACAATTTTGATTAACAGAGGGTTAAAGAATCTTTTAATTTATAACACTTTCAAACACTTTTCATTCAACTTATAATATATACAGTGAATTCACCTATTCTGGTATCTCACTTTTTCCCAAGGTGAAAGATATTTTTCAGGATTTGACTCTGAGAAGACAGGTTTGAACATTATGTTCTTTTAAAAGTGATAAGATTTATTTTTCTTAAACAGCCAAGAAAAAGATAAGGTTAAAGTATAAGAAGTTATTTTGATAAAAGAGATTTTTCTTTTGTATACTGATTATTCAGGAAAAAACCTTTTTGTAAACTTTTGCTGAAACAGACCACTGATTTGGGGAATTTTGCTATTTAACGGGGAACAAAATTTTAACTGCATCAGTATACTATTTGATTTTATAACTTTTAAAACTTTATACACAGACACAATACATTTTACCCAACTTTAGCTACAAAAATTTCTGTATTCATTCAGGTTTTGTTTTGTATTTTAAGCTTTCTTCATCACCAGTCATTTTATTTTAGGACAAAATTACTGTCTTTTTCTTTAATAATAAAAGTACATTTTATGCACCCTACATACATAAGTTAGCAAAATGATTTTGGGAACTGTCCCAAAGCAAATTTCTTAAAACATATAGTTACCATGATTACATTAATTAACAGGTATTTTATTTTAGCAGTGCAGGAAAAACTACTTTCCTTATTATTTTATGAAAACCTAAATTCCCAATGGAATCAAAATTATCTTCTATCTATCACCACTTTAATACGTAGGTTGAGGTGGCGTCTGATAGGTTTTCCTGTTATGCATCAATTCAGTTTCTGGTTAAAGATGACTTTCTGTAATTAGCCATTTGAATATTTCAGTTTAAGCAATGCTTCTGCGAACTTCTTATAACTATTCATAACCACATAGAGCATAGTTACTTCACTTCAAGACAAACTCTGCCTTCACAAACACATTTCCTTACTTAATGCTTCCATAATACCTTCTACAACTTGCCATATGCATTCAGGTTTTGTCCTATATACTTCTTCCATTCTGATTTTATGAAACCACCCATCAGATCTTAGGACAAAACACTTTCTTGAACAAACATCTTATTTCAGTCAGCATTCCTACAAACTTTTTACTTCTTTTGATATCCATTTAAGTTTCACATCCTTCATTTTATTCTGTGAAGAAAAATAAACTCATTTCAATTTAGGCAATTTATGAAAAGATTTGTAGTAATTTAATTAGTCAAGACAATTTTCATCACTTTAAGGATTAGCATTCATATTTACTTATTTTAAAAAAGATTTATTTATTTCTCCCCCTTTCCCATGTTCCCCCCATTGTTTGATCTCTGTGTCCATTCACTTTGTGTTTTTCTGTGTATGCTTGTATTCTCCTTAGGCAGCTCCGGGAACCGATCCTGGGACCTTCCAGAGTGAGAGAGAGGTGATTACTGTCTTGCACCATCTCAACTCCCTGTTCTGCTACATCTTCTTATTTTCTTTCCTCTGTGTCTCTTGTTGCATCATCTTGCTGCACCAGCTCTCTGCATCAGCCAGCACTACTGCACAGGGTGGCTTTCTTGAACTGGGTGGATTTCCCACACAGGGCGGCACTCCTGCGTGGGGTGGCATTCCAGCATGGGCCAGCACTCCACATGGGCCAGCTTGCTGCATGGGCCAGCTTACCCATGAGGGTAAGCCTGGGCATTGAACTCTGGACCCTCCTGTATGGTAGACAGGAGCCCAGCTGGTTGAGCCACATCTGTTTCCCCATACTTACTTTTTAATGTAAATGCTTATTTAATTTTTGGCCATTTGAATAGATCTCTTTTAGGAATTTTCATTTATAAATTTAATATTACCATCCAGAGGTATTCAAATATACACTGGCACTGAACAAACAGAAAAACACAAAAAGAGTTACCACACACTGACAGAAACATAAAGTTCATTAATTTGACTTGTAATTCTTACTCATTTGGTATGGCTATTTTTAAGTTTTCATACTTTTATATCTTTAATTTCATTGCTTTTATGGTATCTTTTTCTTCTGGAATCAGTGTTGCTTGTTATATGTAAGCTCGTTTTTAGAAACACTTTAACTAAGAATCAGAAACAATTAGGAATATATGAGCACTTTAAATGAAGTTCAGCTTTAATTTAGTAGTTTAGATAGACAGGTATTTAACACATATGTTTTGAATTATTGCTTTTTAGGAGTGCATGTAGACTTAGGAGTCAGCTAAAAGCTTACTTGTAAGAGGTGAGCATTTGTTGGTTAAGTAAGGTCATTGGGGACAGCTGGGTGTTGATAAAATGAGAGGGATCAGAGGAATAGGATCTGAGACAGTGTTTGATTTGGGAGAGATCAGAGAGGAAGAAGGGGATGTTAATGTGCATAATGCCTTTTGCCTGGGCCACTTCCTGGAGAGGGAGGACAGGAGCTGGGGAAGGAGGCTGGAGAGTGGGGAGTTGGGCTTGAGAGCAGGTGGTAGGTGGGGAGAATGGAGTGGGTTTAAAGGAAGATGTGGGGGAATAGGAGGAGGATGGAATAAGTCAGGGTGCTGGAGGCATACACCAGTGAAGGAGGGGTGTGATCGGAAGGACTGGAGTTGGAAGAAGGGTTTTCTATGTGCAGAGGTTGGGGAGTGAATGGGAAGGGAGGGGAGCACTGTCCTCAGTGCCTGTATGAGGAGAGGAGAAAGTTGGGGTGGGAGGTGGTGACAATGAGGAGGGGGAGGAAGGAGAGTCAGAGAATGAGGAGGATGTGATGTCCAAAGTATGTATGGAGGTGGTGCAGGGGGATCCTGATTAGCTGGATCAAAGTCAAGGTTTTTGGCAGATTTGGGGGTGGAAAGGAGGAAGATGAAAGCTTTTGAGGTGGTTTTTGGTGTGAAAGAACAGGATTGACAGAGGGAGAGGTGGATACAAAGATGAAAGAAGGCTTGAACGTAAGTAACCTCAGGCTCCTTTGCTGCTGCACTGGATAAAGTTCTTTTAGTCTTGGAGAACTTGGAAATCAAAGATGCTCCTCTCTGGCCATTGACTTTAATTGTCATATTTGTATGTGGCCACACAGTGATCAAGTAGAAAATGAGTTTTTTGGGTTTGATGTCTCCTTTCAGATACTGTGTTTTAAAGTTGTGAAGGAGACAACCCAGAGGTGTGGTTTTTCAGGCACTGAAATTGAATTCCCCATTTTAGGTGGCATGGGTGAGACTAAGGATTTCTAGGACAGGGGTGATTCTGAGTGAGCCAGCCATCTCCAAATCAGTTAGAATTCTCCAAGGAAACAAGAAACCATGCTTGGAATCAGACATCCCTGGAGCCAAGGAGTTTCTTCTCATGAAGACGCAGGCTTTCCCACTGCCATGGTCCCTGGGGACAGCATTGGGAATCACTGACGTAGTGCTTAGGATTTTCAGTGGGTTGTCCTGGACAATGGAAAAAGGAGAGAGAGAGAGAAGGATCCTCTAGCATAGAAACCCTTGACTCACCCAGCTATGAATCAGTGTCCATTGTTGGATGTATTCTTTCAGCAGCAGCAGGGTGGAAATTCCTCACCAATAGATTGGTCTCAGTGTGACCCCAGCCTTGGTTTTTGGCACCAAATGTTAGAGAAAAACAGCACCCACTGGGACAAGGAGACTGAGGGTTGCAGGCAGGAAGTTTATTGGGAAGCTCTCCCAATGGAGGGGGTCTGAAGAATAGACCTCACACCCCCCACCGGCATGGTGGGGGTCTGAAGAGAGACCTCAGCTTCTCTAGTGCATGTTAATCTCTGCTGTTGTATCTTTCATCCACATGCTTTTTTATACCTTAAAATCTTTGTTATGTTCACACATTGTCTTCTTAATGTCCTTTATCTCTTTATGCATCTTTTCCTTCATCTCCTTGAACTGATTTAGATATGTTTGAACTTCTTTGATTAGTTGTTGCAAATTCTGTCTCTTCAGAGTTTTAATTTGCTCCCTTGACTGAGTCACTTCTTTTTGTTCTTTAATATAGCTTGTAATTTATATTGAAGTCTAAGCATCTGATTATCTTGAGTTCACCCTAAAGATAAGTTTATTCCTCTTGTGTATGGTTTTATTGTTGATTGGCTTTGTGTTAAGACTTCTTTGACACTTGATCCAACTTATCCAGAATCTTTATAGAGTATCTTGCATTTAACTGCTCAGAGTTTCTCAGGTCTTCATTTAATTCTTGCCCTGGATAAATGGTATAATTTTTTAAATTGCATTGTTTGTGTAATTCTTTCAGGAATCCTTTATTTAAACTATTTTAAAATATTGCAGTTTCTTAATATGCTTTGGTTTGGAAGCTCCTCTCTGGAGTACATTTTTGAGAATAGTAATTTTGTCTATTTGGAATGTTTCCCATAATGAACACTGAAATTCTCTGTTGTCTTTGATGAGATTTTGCCATTTTATAAGATAGGCACTGTGTCCTATCTTATAAATTTTTTTTCATTTATTGAAATATATCACTCATACATAAACATACATAAACAATAAATGTATAATAGTTGTGAACTTACAAAACAAACTTATATAGCATCAAACATATATAACGTCTCACCCTACCACCAATAACTTGCATTGTTTTTAAACCTTTTTAACTAATGATTAAAGAGCATTGTCAAAATATTACTACTAAACAAAGTATTTTCTCCCTAACCAATCTGATTACTGTTATCTTTATGTCATTTATATATGAACATACATAAACAAATGTATAGTAAAAGTGGTGAACTTACAAAGCAAACATGCACAACATCATACAGGGGTCCCATGCATCAACCTTCCATCAACATTGTCATGAGAAGTTTGTTACAAACTATGAAGAACACTGTCAAAATCTTCCTACTAATCATAGTTCTTTTCTTACATTTGGTGTGTTTTTCCCCCAACCCATCCTATTCTTATTTTTTAAATATATTTTTTTATGACAGAAGTTGTAAACTTATAAAACAATCATGCACATGTACAGAATTCCCAAACAACATCCCTCCACCAACACACCACATATCATCTGATTATTGCCATGTCCATAGTGTACATTTGGCTCACATTTTCCATACTGCCTCAGTATCAATACAGTACATCTTTTGCACAGATGTAAGAATATTTTATTATTACTACTAACCACAGTCCACAGGTCACTCCAGCTGTATTTTTCCCATGCTTCTCCACATTCCCAACACCCATCAGTAGTGATATACATTTGTTCTAGTTAACAAAGGACACTCTTGCGTCTGTACCATCAACCACAAGTCTCACCCACCTCTTGGTTTACTGTGCTATCCAGTTCCTAGATTATTCTCCAGCATTCTGTCAATTGACATTTACATAACTAGACTACCATTTTCAGTCACATCCCCATTTATAAACTAGCTGTTACTCTGTGTGTTACCATCCACTCTATACATTTCCTCAATTTTACAGTAGAGCTAATTAAAACTTCTATGTATGTTAAACATCAGTAGTCCACTCAGTCCTCTTATCTTCTTTAAGAATCCACCATCTACCAACAGGTCTTGAACATATTTTCCTACAATTTCTTCTAGAAGTTTTGTGGTTCTTGCTTTTATTTTTAGTTTTTTGATCCATTTTGAGTTAGTTTTTGGATAAGGTTTGAGATAGGGGTCCTCTTTCCTTCTTTCAGCTATGGATATCCAATTCTTTCAGCACCATTTGTTAAATGGATTGTTCTGCCTGAGCTGTGTGAGTTTGACAGGCTGGTCAAAAATCACTTGACCATATATGTGAGGGTCTGTTTCTGAGCCATCAATTTTGTTCCATTGGTCTATATGTCTGTCTTTATGCTGTTTTTACCATTATACTTGGTAGTATGGTGTAAAGTCCAGAGATGAGGGTTCGCTTTTCCTTTTATGATGTGTCTAGCTATTCAGGACCCCTTACCCTTCCAAGTAAATTTGATAATTATGTTTTCAATTTTTTTTTTTATACTAGTGGAATTTTCATCAGGGTTGTATTGATTCTGTATATCAATTTGAGGATAATTTGACAATTTGACATCTTAATGATATTTAGTCTTCCAATCCATGAGCATGGAATGTTCTTCCAGTTATTTAGGACTTTTAAAATTTCTTTTAATATTGGGTTGTACTTTTCTGAATAAGAGTGCTTTACATCGTTGGTTAAGTTTATTCCTATTTGAGTTGTTTCTGTCATATTTTATTTTTATTTTCACCACTCTTTTGACACTTTTAGTTACTTTTATTGATATAATCATTTCTAGACTCTCTTCCAGGCTTCTCTCTCCTGTCTTTTCTTTTCAGGCTCTAGCTCACCCTTTAGTATTTCCTGAAAATCTGATCTCTTGCTTAGAAATTCTCTCAGTTTCTGTTTATCTGTAAATATTCTAATCTTGTCCTCATTTTTGAAAGACAGTATTGCTAGATATAAAATTCTTGGCTGGAGGTTTTTCTCTCATATCTTAAATATATCAGACCGCTGTCTTCTTGCCTCCGTGGTTTCTGGTGAGAAATCAGCACTTAATCTTATTAGGGATCCCTTATATGTTATGCATTGCTTTTCTCTTACTGTTCTCAGAATTCTCGCCCTGTCTTTGGCATTTTCACATCTTTAATTTAGGGTTTCCTACTCTTTCTCCCTTGCTGGTTGTGCAGTAGGAGACAAGGATGTAATTGGTGCTATAAACTGGAGAGCCTCAAGCTGCCCTCATTGCCCCAGGGACCAGTGAAGCCTCTCCCAATTTTCTCATTACAGCAGAGTCACAGTTACATGGAATAATCCAAGTCATGCAGGCCTAGACTGTGGTTGCCCAGAGAGACTGATGAAGCTTCACACCCCTTTCTCCCCTGCCTGGAGTGGGGATGGAGCTGCAGGTGTAAGCAGCAATCTATGCATTGTGGGCCCAAGATGACCGCAGTTGCCCCCATACACTTCAGATTATTCCGTTTGTGGCAGCCAAAGGTACCCAAAGTTACCTGGATAGGCTGGTGCAGAGCTAGCCAGCCTCCTCTCTGCTAGAGGTGGGGCTGAAGCCTAGTCTAGGGCTACGGGCTTACCTAGGTGAAAAAAAGCAGTTCCTACTGTCACTGTGATATTTGGTCAGCCAGGCTTCCCCTCAGTCTAGGGGCAGAATCAAATGGTGGCCACTGGCCTCTTTCCTTTCCAACTTGGACAGATTCACAGCCCACTTGTTTCTTGGTTTATTCCTTAGCCATCCAAATCTACCAGTCAGTAGCTGAAATTGGCAGCCAACCATCTCCTCCTCCCGTTTTTGGGAAATGGAACTTCCAATTCCAATCACAGAACAGCTCCTTGTGTGGCTTGTGCCACCAGAGTAGGACAGTCACCGGCCTCTGCAGCTTGGCTGGCAATTTCCTGGAGAGGCTGGCGCAGGTCCCTGCAGCTTCCTCCCTGTTGGAGGTGGCACTGGGGCTTAGGCTAGACCTGCAATATGACCTGGATGGAAAGAAGCCAGTCCCCACCAGCATTGTGATTCTCAGTCCACCCCACTTCCTGCTCAATTCAATTCCATCCTTCTAGTTTTTGGCGATATTCTTATCGCAGGGAAAAGGACGCAGCTCAGATCTTCTGTAACTACTTCCTGGTGACATGGACGTTGAGCTCTTAGAAAACTATAGTAAGAGGGTGGTCTAAGGAGGAAAAGTTAGTTTGTTAGAGTTTGCAACTGCTTTTAATTAATATATGAGTATAGCTGCAATCATTAAAAGAATAAGGATAACAATTAACAAAGGGGACCTGCTACTTAGTGAAGCTGGATGGGTTCCAGGAGGAGAAATTATTTTCCTGTATTATGAGGTTATTGGCTTTGCTTTTTTAGTTTTTTAATGCTCTCACTTCTTTGGAGTGGTTGATAACTAAGTATAGGGATGTGGCTGCAGTACCAACAAATGCTGTGATTCCTAAAAAGGTAAACAAGGGCACTAATTGGCTTTTAAAAAATTATTTGTGGTGTTACCTGTTTTGGGGTTTACTTTTACAAAACCTGTTGAATTTTATTTAAGTAGGTTGTTTTGGCTATTGCTTTTAAGGTGTAGATTAACTGAAACATTTCATAGTAAACTGGTTTAGGCATTACTTGATATTGATTGTGCAAATTTTCACAGTACCAACACTTGGTTCTAATTGTAGAGGTTTTGGATGATTTGCAAAATATTTGTGAAGGATGAGTGATATCTTTCCTCAGGGCTAGTTACTGGCAGGTTCCTGTAGTAGGAAGAACAAGATTAGTATTTGGTGGAGTTTTTTCTTCTTGAACAGGAACCGCAGGTTCTCAACTGGCTCCATCCCATATTTTGCTTCATGCTCTGGTGTGATCTCTGGCTCAGGACCTACTTTATCTGCTGGCTCTGATAAGTAGTAGGGTTTTGCTCTAGTATGATGGACCCAGGACTTGATTCCCTGTAAAATTTCCTGTGGTTTGGGGCATTACTGTGAAGTCTATTTGCCAATCTTCCGCCGGGGCAAGCCCTCAACTTTGTGTCCCCAAAAAAGTCCATGATGTTCCCTTTGGGTTATTTTTCTGGCAAGTAAGACACTGGTTAGAGACTTTTTGCACAGCTCCCATGGAGGGGAAGCTGCGGGAACTGGGTCAGTGCCAGGGACGTGATGATGAGGGTCCTGTTTGTGTAGGGAATCTCCAAAGGCAGTGGCTGCAGCCCAAATGTGGCTTTTTTCCTCAGGGTGGTAGAAGTTATTATGACACAGAAATCCTGATATGTGAGATCACAGGAGCGAGTGAGGTGTTGGAATTCTTTGATGTATGTAGCAGTGTTTTCTGAGAAGGAGCCTAATTGCTCTTCTGTCTGACTAAGATCTGAGAGTGAGAAAGGAACCTGTACTGGGATGATTCCTCAGCTCCCACCGCTTCCCTCAGGCAATGTCAGGGGATGTTAAGGGGACTAGGGGGGCCAAGGGTGGTTCAGCTAGTGGGGTGGAGGGAGGCATTCTGCGGGAAGAGTGTGACGGGGAGAAAAGGAGGTAGGAGCAGAGGTAGGGGATGGAGGCGGAGAGCCTGAGTCAGGTGAGGTCAGAGACTTGAAAGGGGATGCTGAGGGATCATACCAAGGAGGGAGAGTGTGTTCAGATGGATCATAATTTTTTCATAATTGAAAGGGAAAAATGATGTGCATATTGATTATGATGAGGGAGAGGTTTCTGGTAAAGATTTCAATTTTAATCAATAATATTGTATAACAGTTACTATTTATGAATTCTAAAAAGATATTTGATTATGTTTGTAAACTGGTTTGTTCCTCTGGACACGATACCCTTTGTATTAAATTTAGAGATTTCACTTTTACTTGATTAAATTATGATTAGGGTTTTTGATTCGGCCACATCAGTAGGGCATTGAGTCCCTGCTCCTTTGGTGGGCGATCACTCACACAGAAAACGACAGGGCAGAGGAGAAAGCTTAGTTTTGATGCTGGAGCCCTGGGGAGAGAGCCCTGCCATTTGCCTGATATTTTACAGCTGGCCTTGTGGAGAGCAGAGCAGCTGAGCCCAGAAAGAGATGAGCTCTGAAAGTGAGACGAGCCTTATGCCAGCCTTCAGCTGAGATCAGAAGAAGCTGTACCCATGGTGCCTTAAGAGGGAGAAGGAAGGGATGGATATTGGGGAAATAACGCTAGTGCACAATGAATAAGTATATCCAAGAAATTCTAGACTACCTTCATGGGTCAGGGATTCCTATGTTGGAATCAGGGAGGGAAAACAGTATGAGCTAATTAATACATACAATTCAATGAATTTCATATTTTTATCCATACAGTGGCAGTATTCAGATATTTATTTGCCAGAGAAGCCAAAGTTTCCTAACTTTTGACCATGAGAGAAGAGAGTCCTCTCCCTATTTCCATTGGAGCACACCTCATGTTCTTGTTGATTGTGCTGCTGTAATTCCCAGGTAAAATATTTGGCATGCATGACAGTTGTGTTGGGAAATTGTGGCCAAGACTTGAACCTGAATGTTTCTTTGTCCATTCTCAGCTTTGTTCATCTACTGCTTTTCTGGTTGTGAGTGAAAATCTGGAAGAAGACAGTTGTCATCTGACCTACAATGCAGCCACAGGTGAGTAGGGAATTCTTTAACTGAAATTACACATCTGTTGCCAGCAATGACCAAGTTCCTCCTATTGACATGGAAATTTTAAGTGCATTCAGGAGATATTCATGGATGAGCTTCATTTAAGGTTATCTAAGACGCAATAGTTATGGTAAGTTAGGGACTCATCAATAAGTAATCTCTTGCCAAAATCACAATAGTTTGTCCCATCTCCATTGAGACTGTATTTTCTGAAGAGATGAGAGAGGTTTTCTGTATTTTATTCAACCCATGGCCTCGTTAAAGAAATTATGCACTCATGGATCATGTTAGTGCCTGAAATTGCCTTAAGCATGTGGTGAACATAGGTGATAGCTATGAACAGGAGCAGTTTATACTTAATAGGAAGGCTGAGGTTGATTCAGTAGGTGCTTACAGTCAATCCAATGTTACACATCCTGGTGTGTAGGGCTGTGCATTGTTAAGAATAGCGTAGGACCACAGAATGGAAGAATAGAGTATGGATTAGAGTGGACTTACTGATATTCTACTCTGGAACTATTGTGATTAGTAATAGAAGAAATTGTAGCATTGATGTGCAGAAAGTGGCAACAGTAGCTCCTAAGGGTAGGGAGAGGGAAGAAGAGATATGATGTGGAGGCATTTTCAGGACTTGGAGTTGTCCTGGGTGGTACTGCAGGGACAGATGCTGGACATTGTGTGTCCTGCCATGGCCCACTAGGTGGACTGGGGAAGAGCGTAAACTACAATGTAAACCATTATCCATGTGGTACAGCAGTGCTCCAAAATGTATTCACCAAATGCAGTGAATGTGCCACAATGATGAAAGAGGTTGTTGATGGAGGAGCATGGTGAGGGGGGTGGGGGTTATATGGGGACCTCATATTTTTTTAATGTAACATTAAAAAAAAAGATAAAGAGACGAAAAAATAAAGAATAACATAAGAGATGGTTAGGCAGTAAAAGAAAATGAGGAATGACTTATTTTCCCCAATCTTAAACTTTTGATAGAATACATTTGATTATTTTGAAAAATTAAAAGAAAAACAATAAAATTCTCATTGCCATGAGTGTTCCCAATTACCCAGTTTCAATTTTTGTAAATCATATTTATTCAAATTTATATATGGATGCATTTTATAAAATGTATTGTTTCTTCAGTTTTAGCTGTGCATTCAGGAGGAGTATAATAGGTAGGATAAAATTTATGATCTTGTGAAAATGTGTGCATAATTGGAGAGACCAGAAGCAATGAAGGGTCTTTTTTTTTTTACTCTTGGATACACATATGAGATGAAGAATAAGACAGACCATGAAAACTGGTATCTGTAGATCCCCCCAAAATTTGAGAATGGTATATCTCCCATTACTTGAGTGGGCAGGCTAGGGCCGTCTTTCAGTACAGTAGTCTCAGGGGTCCTTGGCCTGTCATTCTGAATCATGTGTATGTAAACATTATATCAAACACCTGAGTTATGTAGAGGTAAGTAAGCGAGCAAGCACTCACTGATCCTGAGTGTTGTGTGAAACCTGTTCAGTTCTGCAGAATTTTGTGTACTTCTTCAATGTTCTCTGCCATTTTTATGAATAATAGACCTGTAGATAGAATTTACATAGAAAGTACTTTACATATTACCTCACTGGATCAGTAAAATACATATGCATAACATGTTGGTTTATGATTTTATAAATGAGAGGAAATGAAGTCATCTATCCAAGGGAATCATCTAACTATAGTCCTTGTTGAAAAATAACTTATGGTTTGCTTATCTTATGATAAGCCTGTAAATTTACTTGAAATTGGTGAAAAAGTGTATTTTAGTTATGAATGCTTGTAGCAAGTTTAATAATAAGCATTGTGAAGTAACAATGAAGAGTTTCTTGAGAAATTTCCAGGTGTATTTCGCACCACATTCATGTAATATTCCTTTCCAATGGACTTTTATGTATTTGGAGTTTGTACTTGTGAGTGCAACTTAAAGGCAGATGGCAGTTCAGGACTGAGAATGTTCTGACAGGAACTCCAAACACATATACTGACTGGTTCCTCAGTGCATCCTCAGTGCTATTATTTTAAGCATCACACTCAGGACATGGGTATGGATAGCTCTGTATGAACCCAAATTTCTCTGATGTTTCAGGAGTTAGTAACTTTCAAGGATGTAGCTATAGACTTCACCCAGGAAGAGTGGGCCCTGTTAGACACATCCCAGAGACAGCTATTCAGAGAAGTGTTGCTGGAGAATATCAATAATCTGGTCTCAGTGGGTGAGTCTCTCAAAATGAATCTTATCATCAATATATATCAATCATCTATCTAATCTGACTACTATCATGTATCCGCTAGTCATTTATTCAGCTATCTATGGAGATCAGAGTCTCCATATTGTTGTGTAATTTTTTTATACTTTTTATATTATATTTTTATATTTTAAAACATTTATATTATTTTATATTATTAATATTTTAAAACACATACAACTGCCTAAATGAAAATTTTCTTTTAAAGAAATCAATTTTATTGGTAAATATTAAAGCATACAATTCATCCAAAGTATACAATCAGTGGTATTTGTTATAAGAAATTTGTTTCTTTACCTTTTACTTACATCTACGTTTTGAACCCAATAGAATGTAATCTTGAGCACAACTTCAGGTCTGTCTTAAAAGTCATATCTCCAACACACATAGCAGGTCTGGGAATACAATAAATAATTTTTGAGTGGATAAGTGACTAAACTTTTTGAAATAATTATTCTGCTCTCAGGAGTATGTGGAGGCTTCAGACCACAGTAATAAAAATATCAGGTATATCTCTTTCAACATATAATTTGGAAGTTATGGTAGAGTTTATATTTATTGGATTATGTTTGAAAATAATTATTAATTGTGGGAAAATAGAATTGCTCCTTATTTAGAATATATGCCATTTTCTCATTGATTTTGAGTATGAGCAGCAATAACCAAACATCCCATGGTATTGGGGCACAAGTTCAATATTTACCCCTTCACTGGTGAAAGATTGTTAATGTTTTCTGTGTTCAAGATACTTATCCCTCACTGACCTTCAGTGCTTACCTTTCCTTCTTTGGTAGCCTGCCATGGTATGATGATACTACACTGTTATCAATTATTAATTCAAAATACACCTATTTTTTTTTCCTATAAACAGGCTACCATGTCTGCAAATCAGATGTGCTTTCCCAGTTGGCACAAGGAGAGGAACTGTGGAGAGAAGAAATAGAATTTCCCCAAATCCAGAGTCCAGGTGAGCTCTTGGAGCCTGTGCTTCAGTAGAAGAGGGGCATGGTCAGTTAGTAATAAATCTTTGGAAATATGAACTTCTGCTTTCTTTAGGTGAGTTATATTTTCTGAAATGTAAGGAGAATATTGGGAAAGTTTTCTGTAAGTGTCATTATTCTATTCTATATAATTCTCAAACTTTTTTGAAATATCTTTGATTTTGGGAAAGTGATATACATTTGCTGTTGGACTTAAACTTTCACAAAATGAACCTTGTCCTGGTCCTACATTTGCAGGGTTTTCCCTCTATTTGCCTCCCTGAGTTCTCAAATTCTTTTCATATTTCTCATATTTCAATCTTAAAAACTCTTCTGATTGTAATATCTTATAATGTTTTCTTCTGCTTCGATTATTCATTGATTTTTCTTTCCCAGAAAAGTGCCAATGTTTGAAACACATTAACAAGGTTATTTAGGACTTTCCAACACTTTCATTTCCCTAATATTATTTTAATAATTTATTGTGTTTTGTTTTCAATTTTGACAGGCAGGGAAATTGCCTTTAATAAGCAGCTAATGAAATTCATGCAACATATCTTCAGGAAAGACACATCGGTTATCCTGTCATTGGTAAGTTTTATGGGTGTGAACCTATCTGCCCAAAAAGATACCTGATGATGGAATAAATTAGGAATTCAGTACAATCAACTGATTGTTATTAATTTGGGGGTTAAATACTAATCCAGGAAAAATCTTTAATAGTTTGAATGTAGGGAAACATTATCCTGAACACAAAACACTAAACTGAGTTCTAAGAATAGATAATTGCATAAACATTCTTCATATACATAGTCTTTGAAATATCATGAAGTTTAAATAGATCAGACAGGGCTGCAGTTGGGATGCAACAGTAGAGAAAATTTGTGCATGAAGGAGAATAGTGTATATATATAATAGTGTATATATATAAGTAACCTTACATGTTAATTGGAGACTATTATGAAAGGATTAATTTAGAATTCATATGTAGGTAAATGAAGAAATTCATGTATATGAGCAAATGTTTTACAGTCTCTCATCTAATTTCCCCACAGCAGGAATCTCATCCTCAAAAGAATTCCTTTAAATGTAATTATTTGCAAGAAGATTCCACTCAAAGATCCTCAGTGACTGAAGATGCATTAACTCACATGACAGAGCAACCATATTTCAACAAACAATTTGCAAATGTCCCCAGTGACCTGTCATCTTTTAATGTACATAAACAAATTCACACTAGAAGTAAACCATATGAATGCCATCAAAGTGTTAAAGCTTTTATTAAAAGCTCTGTCCTTAGACAGTATAATGGAACTCACATTGAAGAGAAACTCTATGGATGCCATCTGTGTGGGAAAGTATTCAGTCAATATTGTGATTTTACTCGACATGAGAGAAGTCACACTCGAGAAAGATCCCATCAGTGTCATCTATGTGGGAAAGCCTTTAGTCAATATGCTGATCTTACCAAACATGAGAGAACTCACACTGGAGAAAAGCCCTATGTATGTCAGCAATGTGGAAAAGCCTTCATTCAGTCTTCTAATCTTAGAAAACATGAGAGAACTCACACTGAAGAGAAACCCCATCAATGTCATATATGTGGGAAAGCCTTCAGTGAATATGGTACTCTTAGAAACCATGAAAGAATTCACACTGGAGAGAAACCCTATGAATGTCATCTATGTGGAAAAGCCTTTAATCGATGTTCTAATCTTAGACAACATGAGAGAACTCACACTGGAGAGAAACCCCATCTATGTCATCTGTGTGGGAAAGCTTTCAGTCAGTATGCTGATCTTACCAAACATGAGAGAACTCACACTGGAGAAAAGCCCTATGTATGTCAGCAATGTGGAAAAGCCTTCATTCAGTGTTCTAATCTTAGAAAACATGAGAGAACTCACACTTAAGAGAAACATCATCAATTTCACATATGTGGGGAAGCCTTCAGTGAACATGGTGGACTTAGAAACCATGAGAGAATTAACAGTGGAGGGAAATCCTTTGAATGCCATCTATGTGGAAAAGCCTTCAATTGGTGTTCTAATCTTAGACAACATGAGAGAACTCATGCCAGACATAAACCCCATCAGTGTCATCTATCTGGAAAAGCCTTCAGTCAATATTCTGTTCTTAGAAAATGTGAGAATACCTACACTAGATAGAAACCCTGTGAATATCAGTGTGGAAAAGTCTCCATTCAGTATCTTAATCTGAGAAAAAATGAGAGAACTCACACTGGAGAGAAACTGTAAGAATATCTATACAGGAAAACACTAATTTTTCTAAACATAGACTGTATGAGAGTATTCAAAGTGAAGAGAAACTCTGAATGCTATCTATGTGGGAAAGCCACAGTCAATATTCTGGCACTTAATGAAATGAGAGAACTCACAATTTAAGTATTTATATGGAAGAGTCTTCAGCCATAGATTTAGCATTTAAGCTTGCTCAAGAAATCATTTACTGCAGAAACAGTAGGTTCATAATCAATGTGCAGCTCCTTTTTCATCCATACTGCCTAATTAATCCTAAATTCATCCTGGAGAGAATTTATAAGAAGTTCATCTGTGTAGCAAGACAGTTAGTGCATAGTCTGATGCTATACCATGAGAGTACTAACAATATACGTGTAATAGAAGTGAAGAATCCTCATTCAACACTAATAAGCAAACCAGAGAAATCCCATTTGAGAGAAATTCTGTTTATACTCAATGTGGGAGTGCCTTAGTTTATAATTTATCCCTTAAGTAAAATGAGGGAACTTTACAGGATTGAAATACTAGATCTGTAATCATTGTTCACTATCATTTATCCAAGCACAAGCCTTGGTTTGCAAAACTTTAGGAAAATAATGAAAATATGAAATAAGAGGGGTAAGTCTTTACTGGGAGGGTGAACCCCTTGGAAGAGTTCCAGAAAATTCATGCTGGAAAATGTATTCAATAAAAAATCATGTGGAATCATTTATTTTGAGACTGGAAAGTTTGTGGGGATCAGTGATTGTGGCTCTGTAAAAGATAGTGTTTGAGAAGTTAGAGGAAATGATTGTGTGTCTGAGAACTGCATTGTGAAGGTTCATGGTATAAGTGCTAAGGTTTGGGATAGAATGTGTTAAGTCTGATTTGGAAGTCTTCTAGGGTAATTAAATATGATTCTGTGGTTGCTTCAATGTGTCTGTGATGGACTCGGATCAGTTATTAAGTATCTGAAGGGTAAGAAATATGTGCTTTGTTTCTGATCTTAGAGGAAACAATATTTCATTTCAGTGACTAGACCCTTCTCTTTTAAATTTTATTTTGTTTTTTAAAATATACTTTTTCTCAAATACTTTTTCCAATATACATATACGTATCCTACACTCATCCTTTCCTCTATTGTTAACATCTTAGTTTAGTGTGGGATATTTGTTACAATTTGATGAATTGTTACCAATCCAAGTCTGTAGTTCACATTATACTTTAGACTTTTTGCTGTACAGTTCCAGAGGCCTTGAAAGATGCATAATGTCATGCATCTGCCATGTCAGTATCATAAAGAGGGCTCTTATAGCCCCAAATATGCCATTATCCATGGATTCATTCCTACCCCTTCCTTTTGGATTCCTGGCAACCAGTATCTTTTTATCAGTGTTAGACATTTTTCCATTTACACACGATAACTACAATAACATCTATTTTGGTCCATGATTACACACACCATTATTTTATTTTCATTCATTATTTTTGAGGGATTTGGGATGATGTCTGCTCTGACTACTTCAGGCTGAGTGGCTGAAGATATAGGGCAGATGGAAGGAATTGTTTTGGTTGCAGCTGTAGATACACCTTGTATTTTTGTGACAGAAACTATTTGTCATCCATTTTTTTGGTTATCCAGGACAAGCTCAAGGAACTAGAGAGTGGGAGTTGGCTGCTGCTCTGCTGGGATTCAGGGCTCAACTGGATATGAACAATTCAAAGATTTCATTCTCTTGAGATATAGTTAATGGATATTTTTAGAATTATAGGGTCAAATAAAAGTCATGGAAGAATCATGAGGAGGGGAATTATAAATGGATATAACTATGTTATATTTGGGAAATAGATTATATATTCTCAAATAGGACCCACGGAAGGGGTGTTGATAACATGAGGCTGTATGCCTTTCCTCTGGTGTCCAGATATCCTTAGAACCCTTGGGAGAACTCCTGTGAGGCTTTGTTTACTGTGGCAGTTAGTGAAATGTTTGAGATCTGCATAAGCTTAACCTCTGGAATGACTTCCCTGATTTGCTTTGAAACCTCTTAGCCTTAAAAAAAAAAGATTTTCTTATGTTGAACTATCCTTGCATACCTGAAATAAAACACTTGTCCTGGTGTATAATTCATTTGATTTTCTGCCGTTGGATTCTATTTGTAAGTATTTTGATGAGCATTTTTGCATCTATATTCATTGGAGAGATTGGTCTGTTTCTTCTCTTGTAGTATCTTTACATGGCTTTTGTAATAGGCTAATATTGGCATCATAGAATGAGTTAGGTAATGTTTCTTCCTCTTCAAATTTTTGGAAGAGTTTGAGTAGGATTTTAGTACTTTTGAGAATTATTTTCTAGAATTCACCTGTGAAGCCTTCCTGCTCCGAACCGGCCAGGGCGAGTTCTAGGACCTGTGGGAAGGAGCGGGGGTAGGGGACGAGAAGAATGGAGGCAAGACAGGATTCTGATCAAGCCTCGTTTATTAGGGGTAGGGCAGTACAATTTATACTGAGGGAAGGGAGCGTGTACATAGGTGATAGGCTGGTCTCACAGGTGACAGGCATCCAAGGAGAGGATTTGCTGAAAGTTCGCGCCGGGTCTGCAGAGTTTCACGCCTTGCGCATGCATGGTGCTGTGGTTACCAGAGTTGTGGTGGTAAGGGGAGAACAAAGAAACAAGGAGGAAGAAGAAGGAGAAAATGGCGGGGCAGGGTTGTGAAATCCGCCATGTTGTTGGAGGCTGTAAATAGGTTTTACAGCGGGTAGCTCCCCACACCTTCCAAGTCCTGGGCTTCTCTTGGTTGGGAGGTTTTGGTGACGGATTCAGTCTCATTGCTTGTGATTGACCTATTGAGAGCTTCTATTTTTTTTTTTTTCCATCAATATAGGTTGCTTATGTGTTTCTAGAAATTCATCTAAGTTGTCCTTTTTGGCATACAGATTTTAATCATATCCTCTTGTGATACTATAATATTTATTTCTGTGGGGTTACGGGTGATATCCCCTCTTGTTTCTGATTTTAGTTTTTGGATCTTTTCTTTTTTCTTTGTTAGTTTAGCTAAGGGTCTGTCAACTTTATTAATCTCTAAAAACCACTTGTCATGTTGTTATTTCTCTCTCTCTCTCTTTTTTTTTCCCTATATTTAACTTAATTCTGCTCCAATCTGTTTTTTTCTTTCCTTCTGTGTGTTTTGGGATTAGTTTGCTGTTCTTTTTCTTTTCCCTCCAGATGTGCAGGTAAGTCTTTGAGTTTATCTTTCCTTTTTAAAGTAGGCATTTATGGCCATAAATTTCCCTCTCAATACTGCCTTCAGTGCATCCCTTTAGTTTTGATATGTTGTTTTCTCATTTTCATTAACTTCTAGGTATTTATGATTTCTCAATCAGTTTCCTCCTTGACCTACTGATTGAATGTGTTATTTAACTCTATGTATTTATGAATTTTCTTGTTTTCCAACCCTTATTAATTTCCAGCTTCATTCCATTGTTTCCTCTGATAGTGTTTTATATAATTTCAATCTTTCTAAATTCATTGAAACTTGGTTTAGGACATAACATAGTTTATATTGGAGAATGATCCATGAGCACTTGAAAAGAATATATATCTTGCTTTCTGGAGGTTCAATATTTTGTATGCATCCATTAGTTTAGTTCCTCTAACATATTATTCAAGGTTGGTTTTTCTGTATTGATCCTGTGTTGAGATGGTCTGTCTATTGCTAAGCATGGTGTATTGAAGTTTCCCACTGTGATCATAGAGGCATCTATTTCTCCCCTTTGTGTTACTGTTTCCTCATGTATTTGGGGGCACCCTGATTAGGTGCATAAATATTTATGATTGTTATTTCATCTTGGTAAATTGTCACTTTTATTAATATAGAGTTCCTTCTATGTGTCTTGCAATAGGTTTTTCATTTAAAGTCTATATTGTCCAATATTCATGTAGTTACCCCAGCCCTTTTTTTATATACATTTTAATTTTTTCAAAAAGATGTTTTGATTACATTGATGTTACATAAAAATAGAGGGGATTTCCATATGCCCTGCTCCCTATACTTCCCACATTTCCCCACATTAACCACATCCTTCATTAGTGTGGTACATTCCTTACAAATGATGAAAACATTTTGGAGCATTCCCACTAAGCATGGATTATAGTTTATATTGTAGTTTACACTCTCTCTTGCACAATTTTGTAGGTTATGGCAAGATGTGTAATGGCCTGTTCTTGTTCTAATATCATGCAGGACAATTTTCAAGTCCCAAGAATGCCCCAATATTTCACCTGTTTTTCCTTCTCCCTGTCCTCAGAACCTTCATTGGCCACTGCCTGTTCTTCAGTGATATACTTTTTGCATGGAAAATTATTTTCCAGCCATTCACTTGAAACCTATTTGTGTCTTGGGTCTAAAGTGAGTGTCTTGTAGACAGCATATAGATCTTTTTTTAAAATCCATTTTGCCTATCTTTGTCTCTTAATTAGAGAGTTTAATCCATTATCATTTAATATTATTACTGTAAATGTAATACTTTAGTCATTCTTTATGCTTATATGTGTTGCATTTTATTTTTGTTTCTCTTTTTACTCTTTTAATTACCTTTACTAATATTCTCCCTTTCTACACTCTTCTCCAAACTTACCTCTCTTGTCTTTTCATTTCAACCTGAAGAACTCTTTCATATTTCTTGAAGGGCAGGACTCTCGTTGACAAATTCTCTTAAGTTCTGTTTATATGTGAATACTTTTATGTCCACTTTCAAAGGATAATTTTGCTGGATATAGAGTTCTTGGCTGGTAGTTTTTTTCTTTTAGCACTATATGTCTTAACACTGCCTTCTTAGCTCCATGGTTTCAGATAAGTAATTATGTAATCTTATCAAGCAACATTTATATGTGATGGATCATATATTTCTTGCTGCTTTCAGGATTCTCTTTTTATCTTTGGCATTTGACTATCTGATAAGTATGTATCTTGGAGTAGGCCTGATAGAATTTATTCTCTTTGGAGTACATTGTGCTTCTTGGACCTGTATATCCATGTCCCTCATAAGAATTGGGAAATTTTCAGCCACTACTACCCTCTTTTCTTCCCTTTTCTTTTCACTCTGGGATACCCCTAATGTATATGTTTGTGCTTTTTGTGCTATCATTCAATTCCCTGAGTCCCTGCTGGTTTTTTTTTGCTTTTCTTGTCTATCTTTTCTACCTTGTGACTTTGAATGTGGTATCTCCCACTTCACTAATTCATTCCTCTGCCTGTCCAAATCTGCTATTGTGTTATCCTTGTATATTTTTAATTTCTTCCATTATGCTTTTCATTACCATAAGATCTTTTATTTTTTATGTGTATTTACAGTTTCTTCTGTATGTTCTCCCGGTGTCTTTTAATATCCTTTATATCTTCCATCATCTCATTGAATTGATTTAGGATATTTGTTTGGGCATCTGTTGATTAGTTGTTCCTAACTCTGGGTTTCCTTCTGCTTTTTAGATTGTTCATTTGTCTGGGCCATAGACAGACAAGTTGATGAGTATATGCTCTCTCTCTTGGCTAGGGTTTGATATTTGTTTGGCATTGTGTTAAGGGTCTTCCTTGACACTTGGTTCCTCTTATTCTGAGTCTGTAGTGTTACAAAGAAAAAGAACAAAAAGAAAGGGAGGAAAAGAAAGAACTATATGTAAATAAAAAGAAACATAAAAGATAATATATAAAAATAAACTTGGAAAAAAGGAAAGAAAAAGAAGAGACAAGAAAAACAGGAAGAGGAAGAGGAGAAGAAAAAAAAGAATGAAAAAAGGAGTGCCTCCCTCTCAGGTTACAGTCTTCCAGCTAGGCTCCTCCCTATTGGCTGCCCTTGCCCGCCAATTATTCAGCCCATGTCCTTTCTTGTTGTGGGTGTCCAGATTAGGAAGGAGGGTAGGAGAGAGCAAAAAGAGGGAAAAAACCAACAGGGCCTCCCTCTTCAGACATCTGAGAAAGGCTAGTCTCTCTGGCCACCCAGGCCTGCCAGTCAGTCACTCCATGTCCTGCCTCTTCTCAGGTATCAGAATGGGGAAAGGGAGAAAAAGAAATAACTGGGCCTCCTTCTCAGACCACCAGCAACCAACTAGTCTCCTTCCTGGTGGCTCCCCATTCCTACAGTCAATCACCCCACAGCCCACCTCCCCACAGCTACCTGGGTAAGAAAAGGGAGAAGGGAAAAAAAATGGGGCTTTCTCAGGCCACTGGTAATGGTCTTGGTTTCTCCTCATTGTGCCCACCAATAATCACCCCACAGCCTCTCACCACAAGTACCCAGGTGAGGAAAGGAAGAAGGAAAAAGTAAACAGGCCTCCCCCTCAAGCTTCTTTTGTCTGACTAGGTTCCTTCTCACTGGCCACATCACCCCACTTCTGGCCACTCTTCTGGTGCCAGCTCAGGCACCCCTATACTACACTGATTACCCAATGGCCTGCTACTTGCCTGGGGTCTGGGTAGGCACCTGGATTGTTGCCTGGATTGTTGTGTATCTGCCCTCTCCCCTGGCCTCCCATGCCTGCCAGTCATTCAGGCCATGGCTGGGCACTCCTATACTGGTCTAACCACCCCACAGCTTGCTACCCTCCTTATGCCCATTTGGACACCCCAACACTGCTTTGACCATCTGCTCACCCAATGTCTGTGCACCCAGGCCCTGGTCATCTTGCCCTGCAGCTCCCCTCTCCTTCAGTTCCTGGCTGGGTACTTTAAACCACTCCCCCAGTGCCCCGCTGGGCACCCTTCTCCAGCCACCTTCTCTAATCATTCCCATGGCCTTGTGGCTTTCCCTATACCCCACAAATCTGCCTGCCATCCTACAGGATCTGGAGGTGGAGGGAAACCTGCTATTCCCTCACCATCTTGGATCTCTTTTTCCCTGCCATCCTGGATATCCTAAAATATTTTCTCAATGGGTGAGAGTATCTTGTATTTAGCCATTCACTGAGTGAAGCACAGTCCCAGGTAGTTCCCATTGCCCCTCAGTAATGGCAAGAATCAAGTCTTTTTCTTAAAATATAAGCATGTAATAGATTCCAAAATCTACAAGACCCATTGGAATGCCATTCTGAAGGACCAGTTGTGGAAATCCAGTCCTGGACATTAAAAAAGGAAAAATTTTGATCCAATGCATGCATATATAGATACTTTTCAAGTAATTTCATACATAATTTTGAAAGACTGCTGAATGTTTTCCTACTAAAATGGTTCTCAACAACAGATTTCATATTTTATGTAATACTTTTATTTTATTAAAGATTTATTTTTTTTACTTCTTCCCCCCCTCCCCCCCATTGTTTGCCTTCACTTCTGCACTCTTGTCATTTGTTGTGTGCTCATCTTTTTAGGAGGTACTGGGAACCAAACTCAGGATATCCCATGTGAGAGGGAGGTGCCCAATGACTTGAGCCACCTCCACTCCCCTTTATGTAATACTGAAAGAATGAATGTTTTAACCTAAATAAACACCTAGAAAAGTATGTCTTCTCTCATCCTTTCCATTATATACAGATATAATGGTGGACTTAATGTAATAAGTCAAGAGTAGAAAGAAAAAGCTAAAAACTTATGAAAGAAAATGGCATTCATTTGCAAATGACATGATTGGGTACATAGAAAACTCTTAAATTTATTAAAAATTGGAGTTAATTAGTAAATTTAATGTTTACCATATGCAAAGTAAAGAAAAAATCAGTTGTCTATATACTAGAAATTATCAAAATTATCAAAAATTGAAATATAAAAAAACATCAAAATATAAACTATAAGGGTGATTTTAATGGAAGATGTATAAAGCTCTATTCTGAAAATTATGAGATATTACTTAGAGAATTTAAAACCCACCTTTATTAGGAAATATAATACACACATGGGTTCAAAGATTCAGTGCTGCTAAGGCATCAGTCTACCACATAATCTACAGATTCAATGAAATTCCAATCTACATCTGTTTTATCAAGAACTGAGAACAAAGGATCCTCAAAAAGATGAAGTGTTGATTTGTTTTTGGAAACTGAATAAGAAGGCAGTGGGATGTCATATTTAAAGAGCTAAAGGAATTATTTTTTAAAATATATTTTTTGTCTTTTTTTTTTAATGTTACATTCAAAAAACATGAGGTCCCCATATACCCCCCACCCCCCTCACCCCACTCCTCCCCCCATAACAACAACCTCCTCCATCATCATAAGGCATTTGTTGCATTTGGTGAATACATCTCTGAGCACTGCTGCACCTCATGGTCAATGGTCCACACCATAGCCCACACTCTCCCACAGTCCACCAGTGGGCCATGGGAGGACATACAATGTCTGGTAACTGTCCCTGCAGTACCACCCAGGACAACTCCAACCCCCAAAAACACCCCCACATCACATCTCTTCCTCTCACTCCCTACCCCCAGCGGCCACCATGGCCACTTTCTCCACACCAATACCACATTTTCTTCAATTTATTAAAAAAAAGTTTTTACATAAAACTCAACCAAGAATTCTATGTCTGGAAAATCTGTCTTTGAAAAATGAGGGAGACATTTCCAGATAATCCAAAACTGATGCAATTTGTCATCAATAGACTAGCCCCAGAAGAGATGCTAAAGAGAGTTCTGTGGGTTGAAAGGAAAGGATACTGGATGTGTCAGCCAAATCGATGCTGATCTGAAGTCCTGGAAATTTGTTGGCTTTTATAAAGGGTTTTTATTTGGGATGGAAGCTCGCAGTCACAATGCCATAAAGGGTAAATTACTTTCTTCGCTAAAGTTTGTTGCCATGTTGGAGCAAGATGGCTGCCATTCTCTGTGAGGGCTCAGCCTTCCTCTTAAGTCTCAATGAGCTGAGCTTATTCTAACCTCAGTTGTAGGCTGGCATAAGGCTAGTAGTTTCTCTTCTCAGGGCTTCTCTTTCTGGGCTCAGCTGCTCTCTCTCCACAAGGCTAGCTGTAAATTATCAGTCTAACAGCTTGGCTCCCTCCCTGTGGCTCCAGCATCAAAAACTAAACTGTTCTGCATGTATTTTCCTACAGAATAGAAGAGCACTTGATGCTGTAACAGTCACCCAAGGTGACACATGTGCCTTTTTGGGAGAAGAGTGTTCTCTCTATAAAATCACTCAGGACAAGTCCAAAGAGTCATCAAGGAAATTAAAAAAATAAACCAAAAAAATTCTAATTCTGCAGGAGGTTAGGCACTGTGGATCAAGTCTTTCTTCATGCCTTTTGTTCCCTTTCTCATCACAGCTTTCAGTCTTTTAATATTTGGCCCTCGTCTCTTCAGAATCTTTTCTGACTTCATCCAAAAAACAGTGCCCATCCTGACTGAAACACATGTTGACAATATCCTACTCATTGGAAGAGTCAGCTACATGCTCCTAAACTCAAATTTTCAAAAATCCCACTGCTACGGGCAGCCAGAGGGGAAGTAGCACCATCCCCCACAACACTGCGTGACAGCAGGAAGCAGCCAGATGATCAGATGATCATCGCCCCCATTCCAGCTTTCACTCCCTATCCCTTACTATACCAAAAAGAGTTGGGAATGTTAGCCACATTTGGTGAAATAACCCACCTGTGACCCCCAGCCTGCTCCAGCCTGTCTCCCCTGTCCCAACGACAAATGGCCAAAACTCTCACCCTTTGCCCCTGAAAAAACAGGGTATGCCTTACCTCAAAGCAGATCGCAAGATTGTCAGACATCCTATCGAGCATTCCTACATGTACACTTCATCCTCAAAGACCCCTTCCCAAAAGGATAAAAATCAGTACTTCTTCACTATTCTTGCTAAGCACCTTGCCCCCAGGCTATTTAAGTGCAAACTAGAGTCACTCAGATGGGTTGAAGTAACTTTGGACCCCACCCTTCTGGCAATCTAAAAAACTTTCTCTACCCGTCTCCTAGCCTCATTGAACCAGGATCTAACGATAAATTGTGCATGGAAATACAAAAGTAAACAAATATGAATGTATTTGCAAAATTGAATGTTACAGTCTCCAAGCCTTTCAGAAAGCTATCATAGAAACTGAAGGAAAGATGAGAACAATACCAAACTATATGTTGAATAAAGAAGGAAATGGAGACCACTTGCCCTGCCAAATTGGGAAAATTAATAATTTCTGTTTGACCATATTTATACATTTTCTTACTCTACAGTCTTGCTGATAGTCATCTTGAGCCTCCATGTATGGTCCAATGCACTCTGTTCTGCTCCCCTCTGCCTGTCCCATTCTTCACAACTTCCTTTACTCGCTGTCTTCTCTGATGGCACAGTGAACTTCACTCATTCTCTAGGGATCTCATACTTTACTTGTTCTTGCTTCTGAGACTTTGCACATCCCTGTCCCCCTTCCCGGTGAAGCAGGCTAATAAGATAAGGAATCAATAGATGGATCTGGAACCTGGCAGAGAGTCCACGTGGACATCAATAACCCCCAAGATGGCTGCTGGAAGATCCCCACCCCCATGACCTTGCCATCCAGAACAAAGACTTCCTCTGGAAGCCAGGAGAAGCCCCGGATATTCCCCAAGGACTTTATCATTGGGCCCTCCTGGGAGACTGATGGGTGGGTAATCAACCAAAATAGCAAACAGCTGGAACTCCTCCCCTGCGATTAGCAAAGGGTGGAATAATTAACAGTTCAAAAAACCACATACAAGGCCTGAACTAGCGCTCTCGTTCTCCTGCTCTCTCGCCTCTGGACCTGTTCCTGCCCTCTGTGCACCGCTTCTATCATTTTTCTTCTGCCACATGGCCATGCAAGTAAACCTGGACATTTATAATCTATAATGGGAAACTGTAGTCTGTAAATCAGCTTACTTTATCACTTTTCAACTCCTTACTCTCCACCTAGGACTCCTGATCTGTTATTTTTTCCCATTTCTCGTCCCTCCATATCTCACTAAATTATTGACCTAACTCAACCAATATGCTCTTGAAATTCATTTTTGCAGCATAGTCAAAGAACCTAGATAAAATCCGGTAACACTAGTAGATTCTAGATGACAACTTGGCTCCAAGATGTCAACTCAATGATCTCCACCTCTGGGATCTCCCTGCCCCCAAGGTCAGGTGAATGCACTTCCTCTGGACCTGCCCCTTTAGAGCACAATACCTTGTGTTGCATTTGCTTCTTTAATTGTCTGCTTCCTCCATTAAATGGGCCACCTGTTAGGGCAGAGCATGTAAGTATCTTCATTGCTGTATTACTTTCATAAAGCACCTCAGAGCTTGACAATGAAGAGACTCTAAGTGCAGGAAGAAACAGTGATCAAACTATTATAATGCATATATAAAATTATGGTCTCTGGGAAGTGGAAGTTAATCAGAGATCATCTCAAACTGCCATGAAGCAGCTCACTGGTCTGTTGAGAATAGGTCACCAGGCAGCCCCTTCCTAAGAGTTGTTAACTTTGTCCAGCCACAAGAGTCTGCCAAATGCACCCCCAAAGGCTCCAGAGACCCTCTGTCTCATTCAAGGGAGTGGGAAATGTACCCATGGGTGTCCCAAATACCTCCCACTTCAAGATCTGGGTGCTGTAGAGTCAGATGCAAGCATAAGACTGGAAACTGACCTTGAATATTTCTATCTTATTACTTGTGACTAAGAGGACCAACCATGGAAACGACCATAATCTTTAAGTTGTACCATCCACACAGGTGTGGGTAAGGTTTCAGGGTGGGCTCTAGCTTGTGTGGTAGAACTGGGACAAAGAGATGGATTGAAGAAGGATGGGGTTTGGAGACAAGATGAGGAGCATTAGGTCCAGGCAGAGGGTGCAGCATCAGAAAAGGGAAGCATGAGAATGAACAAGATGAGAGCAACTTCTCTGTTTGGAGGCTTTGGGTGAGGAACATATCAAAGCCAGGCCCATTCCTCAGTTTCACTTGCCTTTGTGAGGGTCACTTCATTTTTCTTGGGAAGCAGTAGCAGCAGAGAGTGTCCAGTGGGTCCTGTCAGAGCAGGAGACAAGAGCATGGAAAGATACCATGTTTCCCACAGCCTCCCCATACTCCTTTGACATTCTGTATTGCTGTTTGATGCCTCTGCTTTTCAGAATCACCTAGGATACTGTGTAGTTGCTGTTCCTTCATTAGCTTCAATTCACAACATCCAACTGAATCAGGTTTGTTAACCACTTCTAACCTCCCACTCTGTGTATAGGAATCCTTTGAACCAACCCTTTACTTCCATAATATCCTAATGTCCTCACATCCATTCTGCTCTGCTTAGCAGCCAACTAAGACTAGAATCTTCCTGGATCAGTTTCTCTGCTGTGGCTTGGGTAGACTTGTTGTGACAATGGTCAGCATACTAGAAAGAGGTCACCACTGGCTAGAGGACAGAATAGTCTTCTGGTAAGTAAAAAGGCCAAAGTTGAGTATAGAACATGCCCCTGCAGTCTCCATGCTATTAATATTTACAAAGCCAAAGGCCAGGTTAACAAAAGAGCCAGAGTATAGCTCCAAACTTCAATGAAAGTGTTTGATATCTTTGAAACAGAGATACATAGATACCCAGAGAGTGAGCAATTTCTTTCAGTTTATGGCTACCTATGTGTATATTCATTTTAATACAGAGCTCTTGGACAATAGGATTCAAGCATTCAGGAATAGTCTAACATAAGCAACCTTTTAGAGATCACTTAGCAATGAAAGGGTGAGCAAAAGTAACATGAGCCAGTCTGTATGGTGAACAATTGAATGATCCACATACACATAACTTCATTCACATGACAAGCATTTGAGAACCAGGTCTGTGTCAGGTACTGTGCTGGGCACCATGGATACACAAGGACAAAGATCCAGTTCTTGCTCTCAGGATGTTACTCATCCAGAATGGGTGAAGGGTTATTAGAGAAGATAGTTTTAATTCTCTCCTTTCATCCAACACATGTATGCACATGTATGCATATGTATGTGCCCCTCCCCCACTACACAGGATATTGCCTGAGTTTATGCCTAAAATTTATTGGCCAAAATATTTCAATTAAAAGAATCAGTTAAGTCACTGATAAAGCTGGAGTAAGAAACTCTAAACATTTGTCATTCCACTAAGTTTGCAAAAAATGCACAAATCAACTTTTTAGGAAACCTGAGATCACAGAAAAAGTACAAGAAGCAGGAAAGTGCTTAATGAAGAAGAATTCACCAAATTTCATTAAGAAAATGTCATGGCATTTTCCTGCTGTCCAAAGATCCCCCCTTTCCCCAAACTTGAAGATGCCTTTGGATCAGTGGATCATGTTCCTGATATGGCTTGTTGCTGCCAGAGGGGGAAATGTGCACCATGTTCTCAAAAAAATTGTACCTGTGCATTATGACCTGCATGAAGGCTCTCTGTGTCTTACCAAGTTTCAGAGTCTTATCATTTTTTTTTTCACCCCATCAGAACACTTCCAGCATTGGTGGGACCTCTCAGATGGTGATTGTTGAAAATAATTAAAGGTATATATTAGCCATGGCCACCCGTTGTAAAGGCTAACAGAAAAAGCAGAAGGCAGATCTAAATAAAGGCCAAAGAGGGAAGATTCTGGTGAAAAAGATAGATGGAGGGATAAGGGCTTTTTTTTTTTTTTTTTTTTCCTTTTTGGAGTAATGAAATTGTTCTAAAAATTTTGAGATGATGAATGTACAACATTGTGAGTATACTAAAAGCCATTGATTATACACTTTAGATAGAACAGCCAGAAGCAGCAGCTAGGTACCATGGGGGAAACACAGAGAGATTGAGAGGTGAGGAATTTTCTTATTTGTCTGTTTTTTGTTTATTATTATTGAAATAATGAAAATGCTCTGATAATGATTGACGTGATGAATGTACAACTATATGCTTATAGCAAATATCATTGATTGAACACTTTGGATGAATTGTGTGCTTTATTAATATGTATGAATAAAATTGATTAAAAACAAAAAATATACAGAATGATTGGAGAGGGTGGTGGGTCATCTGGAGGTACTATACCAGATCTGACATGTACTGAGGATATGAAGACAGTCATCCAAAAGAAGAAGCTCCTTATGTGCAAGTGTTTGACTTCCTGCTTGCTGGATCTGTAGCAGAGTTCCTGAAAATCTGTAAAAAGATTAGGGTAGATGTGCAGAAGCACACATAGGTGGTCCACACAGGTCTGAATTTGGAGCTCTCTTGGCTACAGTCTCAATGCCAGCAACCAGCAGGTAATGTTTTCTGAATTGTTGGCACCCATCTCAGAGAAGATCCCAGAAGTGATAACCTTTCTGGAGAAGAAGAGAGGAAACAAGCTGTTCACTCAGCTGTCAGTGAAAGCATCCAGGCCCTGGGTTGGGTGGCTACAGCTCCCAAGCTTGGCTCTTATGTGAAAGAAAGGAATGATGCTGCCACATTATATACATATCAAGTCCTCAAGGAGTACAAAGATGTGGATAAGAAGCATGTGGACTGGGTCAAATGTTACTTGAGTATGTGGAGAGAGCTGCAGACTTCCATTAGGGAGAATCATACCACTGGACTGGTCTGGAGTAAAATGGTCCATGTGGCAAAAGAACTGAATGGATAGCCATCTGGACCCTCTCCTGGATTGGGGCCTTGCCCCACCCAACCAGATCTGCATCCTTCCTCATTCCCTACCCCTTTGGGCTCAGATGACTGTTTCATGCTCAGCACTGTTTGCCCAGATTAATCAGAGTGAGAGCATCACACATGCTCTGAAACATGTACCTGATGACATGAAGGCTCAGAGTGGTCCAGTACACAGTGGCCCCAAAACATTTCTGCACCTAAACCTGGAGTCAGTCCTTCCCCTGAAGCAGTCACAAGGAAAGAACCAACTATACCTGAACTGGAAGGCAAGAAGAGGAGAGTGGAACATCAGTAGAATGTCTCTAACCTGGTGACTGATGATTCAGAGCAGAAAAAGGTGGCTTACATATACAAGTGTGTCAACACAATAATGCAAATCAAGGACAAAATTACCTCCTTTACAGTAGATAACTGTAAGAAGCTCAGTCTGATGTTCAATGACATGGTGGGCATTGAGGAGATAATCAATAGTAGGGATTCAAAGTTCAGGTAATGGGTAAAGAGCCAATCATTTCCATCAGAGAAACAGATGGCTGGCTCACTTACCTGAGCAAGAATGCCCTGGATTGTGGGATAGTCAGTGTCAAAACTTCTGAAATGAATAACTTTATTCCTTCAGAGAGCAGTAACTTTAACAACTTCTCAGTCCTTGAGTAGTTCAAGACCCTATGGAATGGGAAAAATGTGGTCAGCATAGTGACCAAAATTGCTGGATAAGTGCCTTCAGATTCTTTGCCTTCTCCTTTCACGCCATGAGAGAAATCTGTGTCAAAATAGTTCTTTCCTGGATTTCCTCTATTTTCCTGTTCATAAACTGCTTCTCTGCTCTGAGAAACACAGCTATCTGCCTTCACTGAAATATACCACCATCTAAAATTTGGGGTGGGGTAACAGTCAGTTGATCATCTGCAGGAAGGTATAACTTTTCACATCAGCTCAACCACGCCACCACTCTATTACTCTGGAACTGCAGACCAGGATTAGTGCATTTTAGCTTTCGACTTTTGGGGGTTATTCTACCAACATTCATTTGGGAAGAATAAAAACAGTCCTCAGGAAGTAATAGATAAGAATATTCACTCAATATTGAATATTATTTTATAACAATGAGCTGGAGCATAGCAGTGACAGGTGTGATTCCAGTTAATTTTTCTAACCAAACTTATTTTTAACTGTTGACAAGTCAGACAAAAGTTGCACTAGTCCAAAGGTTCAGGCTTGGCCATCTAGAATTCCAAGCAAAATCGTTTGCTATAAACATTCCTTTTATTTTTCATGCCATCCCGAGTCTGCCTAAACCACGAGATACTAGATTACTTGTACCATCTGCTGTAGTGTAGCAGTGCCCTCTAACTAGGATAGTAAAGGAGTTTTTGACCATTTCTTTCTCTGCATCTCTGTCTAGCACCTTCCTACAGAGATGACTTATGAAGAAATAGGGGGGGCAACACACCACTCCAAGGAATCTGTCATTTCTTCTTTCTTCCAGGGCAGGTGCCTGCCATTGCTTTTCACTGCCTTCTTTTCCCTGTCATGCTCAACAGCTTATAGCTTCTGTGCAGACACCTGCGCAGAGGACAATAACCTCCACTCAGGCTGGCTTTAGACCTCCACATATGTCAGAACCTTGCACAGCATTGCTAACATAAATTTCAGTTTTTCCCTCTATGACAAACACAAAAATATGTAACTTTTTTTGGTGGAGGAGAGATTGTCCAGTGTCTTCTACATATTTCCTGAGGCCTGCGGAAATAAAACTTTATGTACTTTAAAGTTATACAGAAAACAGAATAAAGCTAATGCTAAAAAAGGAAAAATGGCCAAAACTTCCCAAATTTAAAGAAAGACATATATGTACACACTCAAGAAGCAAGGTTAATGCAGAGAGACACTAATAATCAACTGCCAAAAGATAAAGTCACTGTTATCCATGTGGTGCAGCAGTGCTCCAAAATGTGTTCAGCAAATGCAATGAATGTGCCACAATGATGAAAGAGGTTGTTGATGTGAGGGGAGTGGGGTGAAGGGGGGTGGGGGACATATGAGAACCTCTTACATTTTTCGAATGTAACATTTAAAAAATAAATAAAGAGGAAAGAAAAGGGGAAAAAAAGACAAAGTCAAAGAGAGACTTTGTAAGGAAACAAGAGAGAAATGATTCATCAGATACACAGGATTCTTGATTTCATAAGTAGCTAATTTCACACCTGTTAACGTTCAAGTGGATGGCATACAAAGTGCGGAAAGAAAAAAAAACCTGTCAACTAAGAACTCTATCTATGGCAAAAAATTCTACAAAACAAAGGATAAATGAAGAATTTCCAGATAAACAAAAGGTGAATGAGTTTGTTGATGGTAGTTCTGCCCTACAAGGAATGCTAAAGGGAGTCCTTCATGCTGATGGGAAAGGACAATAGAGTTAATCAAGACATATGAATGAATAAATGTCAGCATTATTTTATTTTTGGCTTGTAACTTCACTTTTATCCCTGTTGATTTAAAAAAGAAATTCTTAAAACTATACATATGAATCTTTGTTAAACTGAACATTAAGTATAAAGATGCAATTTGTGATAACACATAAAGAAAAAGGGAAGAGATGTATTAAAGCAGATTATTTGCATACTACTAATGTTAAATTGGTTTTAATTTAAACAGATTTGTTATAAATTTAATATATCAATTGTAATCCACTAAAAATAATGAACAAAGTAAAAGGAGAAGGAAATCAAAAGAAAAAATTGAAGCAAAATTAATGAAACCCAAAGGAAGAAAAGGAGAAAACTGATATTAAAATATGACTATAGAAAACACATAACAAAATGAGAGACAACCTACCTTATTAATATTTAATTTAAATATCAATTAATTCAAACACGGGTTGGCAGAAGTGATAAAAAATAATACATGATCCAACTTTATGCTGTCTAGAAGAGCCTTAACTGTACTAGAGTGAAAAAAAGACATTACATATTGATCAAATCCAAACCATCAAAAATAAATAACAACTATGAACATTTATGCACATAACCAAAGAGCCCCAAAATATATGAAGGAATGACTGTCAGAATTGAAAGGAGAAATGGACAGTTCTACAATAATAGTTATGGACTTTAATATCCCAGGTTTGGTAATAGAGCCACTAGATAGAGGATCAACAGGGAAATAAAGGACGTAAGCAACACAATAAAACAATTAGACCTAACATACATATATAGAACACATAAATGAAGTAGAAGAAAATTCACATACTTGTCAAGTGCACATGGGACATTCTTCAGGACAGACCATATATTAGGTTACAAAGCACGTCTCAATAAATTTAAAAAGATTGAAATTATACAAATTGTCATCTTGAACCATAAAGGAATGAAGCTATAAACAAATGATAGAAAAAACTGTAAAATTCACCAAACAATGAAAAATTTGAAACATACTCTTAAGTTACCAAGGAGTCAATGAATAAATTACAAGGGAAATTAAAAATACCTTTGAGATGAATTAAAATGACAAAAATAACAAATGTATGGGAATCAGGAAAAATAGTGCTCAGAGAGAAATTTATTCATGTAAATGCATACATTGAGAAATACTAAAAAGAATGCTCTCAAATCTATAAACTAACTCCACACCTTAAGGAACTAGGAAAATATTGAACTGAACTCAAAATTATCACAAATGAAAAATAATAAATATTGGAGTGGCAATAAACAAAATGAGAATAAAAAGACAACAGAGAATCAAGACAACCAGAAGTTGGTTCTTTGAAAAGATCAATCAAATCGATAAACCTTTAGCAAGATTAACAAAAAAAAGAAGAAATGACTCAAATTACTAAAATCAGAAATAAAAGTGGGAACATAAATATAAGATTTAGAGAAATAAAAAGCATTATAAAAGAAATTTTCAACAACTGTACTTTAACAAATTATATAAACTGGATAAAATAGAAAAGTTTCTAGAAGCATACAAACTACCAAAACTGACTCAAGAAGAAATAGAAAATCATAACAGAACTATAGCAAGAGATTGAATCTGTAATCAAAAACGTTCTACAAAGTAAAGTCCAAGAGCAGATGGCTTCACTGGTGAATGGTATTAAATGTTTAAAGAAGAATTAACCCTGATATTTTTCAAACTCTTCCAAAAAAATAAAAATGAGAGAAAAGTCCTAATTCATTTCATTAGGCCCTCATTATCCTGACTTTAAAGATTCCACAAGAAAACTACAGACCAATAGTTTTTAAAAAATTTTTTTTTTAAAGATTTATTTATTTATTTAATCCCCCCCCCGGTTGTCTGTTCTTGGTGTCTATTTGCTGTGTCTTGTTTCTTTGTCCACTTCTGTTGTCGTCAGCGGCACAGGAAGTGTGGGCGGCGCCATTCCTGGGCAGGCTGCTCTTTCTTTTCACGCTGGGCGGCTTTCCTCACGGGCGCACTCCTTGCGCGTGGGGCTCCCCCACGCGGGGGACACCCTTGCGTGGCACGGCACTCCTTGCGCGCATCAGCGCTGCGCATGGCCAGCTCCACACGGGTCAAGGAGGCCTGGGGTTTGAACCGCGGACCTCCCATGTGGTAGACGGACGCCCTAACCACTGGGCCAAAGTCCGTTTCCCAGTTTTTAAAAATTTGTATGCAAAATATTGAACAGCATGCTAGTAACAAAATTCAATAGTACTTGGTGGGAATGTAGAATGGTGCAGCCATTGTGGAGGACAGTGTGGCAGTTCCTCAGGAAGCTAACTATAGAACTGCCATATGATCCAGCAATCCTACTGCTGGGTATATACCCTGAAGAACTGAGAGCAGGGGCACGAAACAGATATATGTACACCAGTGTTCATAGTGGCATTATTCACTATTGCCAAAAGTCTAAAACAATCCAACCTGAGCCTATTAACAGATGAATGGATAAGCAAATTGTGGCATATACATACAATGGAATATTACTCATCTATAAGAAAGAATGTGGTATTAACATATGGGACAACATGGTTGAATTTTGAAGATCTTATGTTGAGTGAAGAAAGCCAGTCACTGAAGGACAAATATTACATAACCTCACTGTTACGATTTAAGCAAATTGGGCAGACAGAGCTATATTCTGGAAGATAGGCTATCAAGAGTCAGAAAGGGAGTAGACAGTGATGAGCCAGTGCTCACTATGGGCAAATCCTATGATAAGGTGGAAAGAAGTGGTTGGGCAGTGGGTGGGGGTGATAGTGGTATAGTGATGTGATTGAGTTTGAGGGTGCAGGAATGTGAGAGGGAGTAGGGTGGGGGCTTGGGTTAGACTACGATTGGAACTGAGGATAGGGTTAGAAGAAGGAGCAGGTAAACTCAGGGCATTTGCAGGTCTGTGCTTAAAATTACAATGGTGGGAATGTTCTTTTGGCAAATATGATGGGAGGATTACTAGTGCAAGGCATTAGGGGTGGAATGATATGCAGAATAGGGAACACTTGGAGCATGATTTTGTGTAATATGAAAGTGTTCGACTTGTCATAGGGAGTTATCTCAGTAGGTGGAGACTCACAATAAACAAGGGAGTCTTGCTATGTTCAGAGAGACAAGAATGTCTCGAGAACATTGGCAGTACCTAATAAAAACAAACAGACCAATATGTCAAACCCTCAATATTATTCCATATAACTATGAACCTTATTCTTCAAAAACTGAAACTTAGTGGTCACCATAGGTTTTGAGGGGAGGGGAAGGGAAGACTAGAATAGAGGGAACATAGGGCATTTTCAGAACACTGGAATTGTTCTGCATGATCTTGCAATAATGGATACAGGTCATTTTAAATTTTGTCAAAACCTATAATGTGTACATGCAAAATGTAAATCTTTCTGTAAACCATTGACCATGGTCAGTAGCAATGCTTTGCTGTTTGTACATCAATTGTAATAAATGTATCATTCACATGTAAAATGTTATTAATGGGAGAGTGGGGGGTGGGGGAGGAGTTTGGGTATATGGGAATCCCCTATATTTTCAATGTGAATTTTCTGTAACCTAAAGCTTCTTTGAAGATAAAGTGAAAAATATAAGACACTGGGGGAACATATGAAAGAAATTGTCACTGTACATAAAAGATAACAGATCTTACAGCAATGAGAAACACTGGCGATTTTTAAAATTTTTATTATTTTTTATAAATTTAATTTTGCACTTTGCTATTTTAAAATTATTATTATTTTTTTATTTTTTATTAGTTTCTCTTTTTGGCTTTGTTTTTGGGGAGGCTTTGGATCACAGAAGGGTCAAAACAGTGGCAGGAGAGGTTGGTGCAGGGTGTTGGTGTTGGGATGTGTAAGGATGGGTGCACCTGGGGCAAGCCTCTATAGCATATGAATATGTTCAGGTGGTCATGGGGCATTGTCTTGGTGGATGGAGTCCCACATAATAGCTGAAAGAATATTGAATTCCCATCCTGTGAAGTCCTGCTATGTTCTCTAATAGAGGAATCTTCTGAGTACATGGGCATTGCCTAGCAAAGGAGGACAGACCATTATGCCAGGCCCTTAATATTGATGGTTGTACTTATGAACATCAGCCTAGTATTATATATTGCCTAAGAGTTACCTCCTAAAAGCCTCCTTGTTGCTCAGTTGTGGTCTATCTGTAAGTCAAACTCAGCATATAAACACACTACCTTCCCCCCCGGCATGGGACATGATTCCCAGAGATGAGCCTCCTTGGCATAGAGGGATTGTTAGTAAGCACCAACAAGCCTGAATCTGGATAAAGACATTGACAAAATGGGGAAAATATTAAAGACAAATAAATTTTCATGGCTAAGAGACTTCAAAGTAAGTCAGGAGGTTATTCCAGAGGTTACGCTTATGCATGTCTCAGCTGCATCTCATTGACTGCTACAGTAAACAATGCCTCAAATAGTGGGGCTCCTGAGGAATTTAGAGACATCTAGACACTAAAGGCAGGGCAGACAATTGGAGACAAGGTGGGCATCACCATCCCCAAATCCTCAAGACAATGGACTAACATACACTTATGATTATTCTAGCCTCTTGTGGCCACCAGAGATTCCTGGGGGCTCTAGAGAGATCCAGACACTATAAGCAGGGCTGACAAGCTCAGGAATTTGGCACCCTGTCAATGGACCTTACTTTGGAATTTATGCTCCCCAGTATAACAGAGTTAGACTCATTTAGAGTTTCCCTAACATGGTTCTTCTGCCCCTTTTATTTGAAGCTATAATTGCACTATACTTGTTAAGTATATGTCCAAGAGACTTACATCTTTGACCTCTTCATGTGCCAGTTGAGCCCTGAATCTTAGCAGATGTTCAACACCTACTCTTCAGTTCATCGAGCTCACCTGGAACAAGTATCAAAAGAATAATGATGGACAATGCCCATCCCAAAAGAAGAGAGCATCTAAAATTGTAAACAAGACAGTTCCATCCATCTTCCCCATGGGATATAAACCCCTTCTCAAGCAGAAGCAGACTGGGCATCACAATTCCAAAGTCCTCAAGATTGAGGAATTAACAGACATAGGGGGGAAAGCAACTATGGGCTAAAGTAGGCTTATTGTTCTAGAAATAGAAGAACTTGTAAAATTGATATAAAGACAGTGGTCACCAGAAGTTCTAGGGGAGGGAGAGAGAAGAATAAGTGCAACATGGGGCATTTTGGGGACATTGGAATTATCTTGCAGACATTGCAATGATGAATATAGGCCATTATACATTTTGTCAAAATCTGTAAGATTGTGCACGGCAAAGTGGAAACTATAATGTAAACTATAGTCCTTGGCTAGTACAATGCTTCAATATGTATGCATCAATTTTAACAAATGTACCACACTAATGATTTCATGTTGTTAATGTTGGAAAGTGTGGGAGGGGCAAGGGTGGGGTATACAGGAATCTCCTATTTTTTTTCACTCCCTCCCCCGCCCTTGCAGCTTGCTTGCTGTCTGCTCTCTGTGTCTGTTGGCTGCACATTCTTCTGCATTTTTGCTTGTCTCCCTTTTTTGTTGCATCACCTTGCTGAGTTGGCTCTCCACAGCATCTGCAGGCTGGGCAATGCTCCACAGCACCTGTGGGCTAGGCAGCTTTCTGCAGTATGTGGGCAAGCCTGCCTTCACAAGGAGGTCCTGGGATGCAAACCCAGGGCCTCCCATATGGTAGACAGGAGCCCAACAGATTGAGCCACAGCCCTTCCCTTTCCTGTATTTTTTTATGTAACATTTATGCAATCTAAAGCTTCTTTAAAAATAAAAGAATTTTAAAAATCCAACAACACATTTAAAGGTTTATACATCACAATCTAATAGAATTTATTCCAACAATTTAAGAATAGTTCAATATATAAAACCAATCAAAAATAATTACTATAAAGCTATAGTGATTAAAATTGTGTGATATTGGTGAAACAATAGAAAATTAGATAATTGGAATAGAATAGACAGTATTGAAGTATATCAATGGTAATAAACTCATTAATCAACTAATCATTGACAAAGGAGCAAAGGTAATTCAAGGGAAGAAGGGCAGTCTTTCCACCAATGATGAAACAACCAAATTTGGATAAAAAAAAGATCTAGACATAAACTTTACAACTTTCACAAAATTAAATAAAATTGAGTCATAAACCTGAAATAAAATGCAGAAGTATACAACTTCTACATGTTAACACATAGGAGAAAATCTGGGAGACTTTGGATTTGGCAATGACATTTTATACACAATACCAAAAGCAGGATTTGTGCAAAAAGTTATAAATTGGACTTCATTAAATTTTGTAAAACTCTGTTATGTAAGAGACACTATTAATAAAATGTAAAGATTGGCTACACACTGGGAAGAAATATGAGCAAAACACAATTCAGATATAGGATTTGTATCCAAAATATGAAAGGAATACTTAAAACTCAACAATAAGAAAACAAATGATCCAGTTAATAAAAGGGCAAAAGATTTGAAGAGACACCTCACCAATGAAGATATGCAGATAACAAATAAGTATATGAAAATATTCTCAAATTATATATCATTTGGGAAATTCAAATATAAAAATGAGATACCACTACAAAACTATCTGAATGATTAAAATGTCCACATGCTGAGATTCCAAACGCTAGCAAGGATTTGGAGCAAAAGGAATTCTTATTCATTGCCGATGGAAAAGCAAAATAGTACAGCCACTTTGAAAGACAGTCAGAAGTTTCTTATAAAGCTCAACATTGACTTACGACATACTGCAGCACTTATGCTTAAGTATTTATCCACATGCATTGAAAACTTATGCCAACACAAAAACTTGCAAAGAATGCTTATAGCAGCTTTTTTTCATAATGGCCAAAAACTAGAAATAACCGATATGCTCTACTGTAGGTGCATGGAAAAACAATCTGTGGTAAATCCATACAATGGAGTGTTAATCACTGATCAAAATATTTGGGCTGTCAAGCCATGATGGAACACAGAGAAACCTTAAATGAATATATATTACTAAATGAAAGAAGCCAATCCAGAAAAGAATACATTCATACTGTGTAATTTCAACTATATGACATTCTGGAAAAGGCAATGCTATAGAATCAGGAAAAAGTTCAGTGGTTGCCAGGGTTTCATCCAGAGGGAGGGAAGGGTGAATTGGTGGAGCACTGGCATTTTTTAAGTGAGTGCAACTGTTCTGTATGATAATATAACACACACATGACCTTATTCATTTGTTAAAACCCATAGACTGTACAAGACTAAGATATATTCCAGTGTAAATTATGGACTTTAGGTGATAAAAATGCATTATTATTGGTTCATCAATTCAAAAAAAATTTGTAACACATTAATGTAAGACGTTGATTAAAAGAGAACTGTGTGCAAAGGCTTTGGAGAGGGAATTTCAGAACTAACTAATTGTACCTTCTGAGCAATTTTTCCATACACATAAAAGTGCTCCGAAAAATAAATCCTCTTGTCAGAATCTAGAATAAAGTTTACAAGGGGCTGGGATGGGTATAGGGAATGAGGAGATAATGCTTAACTGGTACAGACTTACTATTTGGGGTGTTGAAAAAAATTGGATAGCGGAGAGTGGTGATGACATTGTGAAGGTAATTAACTCCTATGAATTGTGTATTTGAAAGTGGTTAAATGGAATATGTTAGGTGGTATATATGATACCAGAATAAAAATTTTAAAAATCATAGAACTGGACAACAAAAACAGCAAACCCTAATGCAACTATGGACTACAATTAAGAGTATAATTATAATAATACGGTTTTATCACTTGTAACAAAAGTAACACATTAGTTCAGTGTTAATAACAGGGAAAACTGTGTGAGAGGGGCATATGGGAACTCTGTACTTTATGCAGTAAGCCTACAATTTAACTAAAAATTTTTTAAAAAAATAAAATCTATTAAAAAAGAAAGACAACATGCAACATTATTTCAACAAAGAAAAAAAATGTGATCATGTCAATTGCCACAGAAAAAACATTTGACAAAATCCAATACCCTTGCAAGATTAAAACAAAGAAACAAGCAAAGAAAACTAGGAATACGTAGCTTGTATCACCCTGAAAGGTGAAAGACTGAAAGCTTTCCTAATAGGATCAGGAATAAAGAAAAGATACCTGCTTTCATCACAGTTAGTCATCATTTTCCTGGGTGTCCTAGTCAGAGCAATTAGGTAAGAAAAAGAAAGAAAGGGCATCTACGTTGAAAAGGAGGAAATAAAACTATCTCTATTTGCAGACGACATGATTTATATATAGAACTTCCCCTAGAATTCACAAAAGTACCCTTAGAGCTAATAGAAAATATAAGCAAAGTTGCACAGAAATCTGTTGTATTTCTGTATCACAACGACAATCTAGAAAGGAAATTAATAGACGATTTCTTTTACAATACCATCTAAAAGAACAAATTATCTAGGAAGAAATTTAACAAAGGAAGTACAAGATTTATAATGTGAAACTAGAAAACCTTGCTGAAATACATTAAAGGAGAGGGGTCTGGGGAATATATTTTAGGAAGGCAACATTTTCGAAAACTTATCACCATTATTGGTTCAAGAGAAATTGTTAAACATTGCAATTATGCCAATTGAAAACAAAACTGTTGCTGCCAGCCCAAAGGGTATCAGGAATGAAGGACAAGAGAGAAGGGATCAGGGGATCTGCAAGTCAATGCCTACAGACAAGTTTATTTCTATTCAGCTACATACTTATAGAGAAAGCTTATGTGCTAACAAGCACATGCAGATTTATTGTTGTTATCGTTAGAAACAGGGAGAGGCTGTTTTTCTTTTAACTTTTCAAAGTGACTTTGTTCTTTCTACTAAACTGGACTGTCGACCTAGTAAATCTTAACCAGAGACATTCCTGTCCCATTGACCAAGGGAGTCTCAACAAAGAACATTCTTTTCTTACTCTGTTTCCTAGGTAACATCACATCTTATTTTCTTCAGCCAACAAGTCACTACTTCCTTCATTTCCCCCTTTTTGTTTTAGTGCCAGGGTGACTATACCTGTCTTGGGTCACCCTTATCACAATTTAAGGGTCTTACCCATCATTGACTACCAAACAAGTTCTTCTGGAACAATATTTAAAGGGTTTTTTGCAATGCTCATGCAAGAACAAGGTTGTTGGCTCGTCCCAGCTGGCCAGGGCTCTGTAATTACTTTGTAACATATCGTTTAAGACAGGCCATTGTCATAAGCACTATTATTAAAACAGCCATCCTTATTCCTAAGCATGATAGAAAATGCTGTGATTTCCACTAATTTACAGGATTAAACTTCATAACATGAGAAATTAAGTCAGAAAAAAACATCTTTAACAGTGGCTACATGTATTTGATTGAGACCATTCTAATATTTTCTTTTGCAATTCAACAATTTCTAATGAAATATTTGTTTTGTGGCCCAATAAATGAATTTTTATTTTTTCTCATTCTATCTGTGAGGAATTATATACCAGTGGTGTAATACAAAAGTTACTTTCATTCCAATCACACTTAAGTCCTCTCAACAAGTTTAGATTATGCATTTAATCTCCAAAATGCAATACAGAAGATTCTAAATCATTAACTCTATCATTAAGCTGCTCATCAATATGCTCTTGACTATGCCATAAGTCACTGGCGTTTTTATGCCAATCATGCACATATTGCTGTGTCTGAACTGTTTCATGCAATGCAATGGCAGCCATGGTGGCAGCTGTTATTATTCCAATTAGTCCCAATATTCCAGGAATAATTAGTTCTATTAATCACTTTGTTCATTTTATGTATGCTTGTGCAAGATGCAACAGCAATTGACTTTCAGGTGATGACTGCCGTATCCAGGTCATCCGCACTGGAACCCATACTCCTTTTCTTCTCCTAGCAACCACAATAGTTTCATCTTTCTGTAAAATATTCTCAGAAATACAAGTATATAGTGTACAGTTTTTACAAAACAGGGTTTGATCTCCAATTTCTAATTTTCCTGTCACAAAAATGTAGGGATCTCATATACATGTTTTAAAATGATATGTTTGATTGAAATAAAGGTATTGTCTGGTGTCGTTCATATTCCCAAACCATACATAAGTGGGTACCAGTCCAAGAAATACTTTCCACAAATTTCTTTGAACAATTTGTGCACTATTAGTCCATGGGGAAGGTAACCATCTTCCTTTATTTTTCCAAATGATTATCTATTAGTAAATATAGTTTTTTATTCATGGACCATGGAAAAGGATGTTGTCTATTAGCACTAATCTGACTGTTGTTCATTCCATACCAGGTAAAGCTGCCACTGTTATTAGTGGGATACCCCATAGGGGCACGATCCCATACCATTCCATAGGAATCACTAAAAGCAACAACTCCTCTTCCCTTATGGCAATTTTGCCATCTTTCTTTATCACCTTGTTCTTGTGATGGACAACTATAATTTTGTAACATGCTCACAGAACTAGTATAAGATGAAATACAGTAATAAACAATTTGGTACCATTGGCTTTAGTAATGATCATAGTGAGATTTTGTATTCTCATACAAGGAAGCTCTTTTCCTCTACATAAAGGATGATCATCAAAATGAAGGGTTAAATTTAATATAATTCTTCCTTCTTCCTCAGGTTTCAAAGGCAATCGAGGGACGTTGACTTAGCCCAATGGATAGGGTGTCCGTCTACCACATGGGAGGTCCGCGGTTCAAACCCTCGCCTCCTTGACCTATGTGGAGCTGGCCCACATGCAGTACTGATGCGTGCAAGGAGTGCCCTGCCACACAGGGGTGCCCCCTGCCTAGGGGAGCCCCACACGCAAGGAGTAAGGAGAGTCACCCAGCATGAAAGAAAGTGCAGCCTGCCCAAGAAAGGCGCCACACACACGAAGAGCTGACAGAACAAGATGATGCAACAAAAAGAAACACAGATTCCCAGTGCCGCTGATAAGGATAGAAGCGGTCACAGAAGAACACACAGGGAATGGACACAGAGAGCAGACAACAGGTGGGGAAAGGGGAGAGAAATAAATAAATAAATCTTTTTTTAAAAAAAATGTAAACAAAGACAATAGATGATCTATAGGTCCTGGGAACATATAAGTTTTATTTAAATATACTGGAAATGGGGAATCTGCCCATGTCAAAGCTCTCAACAATGGCTGATTGGGTATATATGCCCAATAAGTATGGTTTTCACCTACATTACCCAGAACCATTGGTGTTGTCAGGAAGAGGTAAAAAATCAGGGAGGGATGTCTCATTCTCTGTCCATGATTTAATCTGCCGTGCTAGTAACCAAATTTGTTCTCCCTCCTGTAATTACAAGAGCATATCCTCGCCCCCTTCATGCCAAGTGCTGGTCAAAACGTCTTTCCAGTATACTGGCTGATACTCAGTTTGGCCAGACAAAACCTTTTCTTTATTTAAAGCATAATGCTGTTCAGCCAGTGCTATGGAATCACATACATTAAGAAAATTTAAAGTAAATAAAATCTTTGTCATTTGGTCCTTTGGTACTATGATACCATCATCTCGCCCTTTTCGTTTTAACAGCATTTATTTAAGGGTATGATGCAACCGTTCAACTATGGCTTGGCCTGTAGGATTATGAGGAACTCCTGTAATATGAACAATGAAATATTGAGAACAAAATTTGGCAAATTATTTACCAGAGTAAGCTGGATCATTATCAGTTTCAATTTGTGCAGGACATCCCATGACTGCGAAGGCAGACCACAAATGTGAACGAACATGACAAAACTCTTTCCCCACTATGTGCTGTTGCCCAGAGAAAATGAGAATAAGTGTCAATGCAAACAAGAACATACTGCAATTTACCAGAAGACGGGACATGCGTAACATCCATCTGCCAAATCTGATTCGGGGCCAGCTCTCAGGGGTTAATACGTTTATTCAACGGTGCTGACACGAAAGGGCCACAGGGAGAACAACGTCGTACAATATCTTGTAGTTCTGTTAAAGACGGAAATTTATGTCGCAGTTCTTTAGTGTTAAGATGAATAAGTATGATATTTAGCGGCATCCTGTACAGACCCTACTAGAATATCAGCCTGCGCATTATGTGCAGACAAATGTCTGGGTAAATCAGAATGTGATCAAATATGGATAATATAGAGAGAATTTGATCATTGATGAATGAGTGCCTGCGGCCACAGGAACACTTGAGGAAGTTCATCGGTTGCAGAGATATTAGCAGTTTCAATTTGAGTAACTTAAACATATTCAGAATCAGAAATACTATTAAGAGGCTCTTTAAAAGTTTGCAGGACCATAAGAATAGCTGATAATTCTGTACATTGTGCAGAAGTATGCGGTGTTTGACAAACGTTTCCTGTGAGGGGAGTGACATAAGCCACTTTACCATTGCTACTACCGTCTGTGAAAATGGTGAGTGCATTTTCAATTGGAATGGATTTAACTATTTTTGGTAAAATCCAAGTTGTTCTTCATAAAAATGTTAATAGCTTAGAGGTGGGATAATGGTTATCAATAACTCCCTGAAAATCACTAATACCAATTTACCATTGTGTATTTGTTGCATAAAGATGTTTAATTTCATTGGTAGAGAGGCTGCATATTATCTGACCAGGATCAGTCCCTTTCTTTTATTTTTTTTTAAAGATTTATTTTTTATTTATTTCTACTCCCTCCCAACCCATTGTCTATTCTCTGTGTCTATTTGCTGCATGTTCTTTGTCCACTTCTGTTGTTGTGAGTGGCACAGGAATCTGTGTTTCTTTTTGTTGTGTCATGCTGTGTCAGTTCTCCATTTGCGCAGCACCATTCCTGGGCAGGCTGAAATTTCTTTTGCACTGGGTGACTCTCCTTACGGGGTGCACTCCTTGCGAGTGGGGCTCCCCTATGTGGGGGGCACCCGTGCGTGGTGCAGCACTCCTTGCATGAATCAGCACTGCGCATGGGCCAGCTCCACACGGGTCAAGGAGGCCCGGGGTTTGAACCACGGACCTACCATGTGGTGGAAGGTCGCCCTAACCACTGGGCCAAAGTCCACTTCCCAGGATCAGTCCCTTTAAGTTGCATGAGCTGTAATCGACTTTTAGCAGTGATAGAAATAAGTTTCTGTAAACATGTTTGCAATCTTTTTTGTTTATTATTAGGAAGAAATATCCATTCCAAAATGCCATCTTGCCAAAATAAGGCAGTTGGAGATTGTAAGGTAGAAAAGATAACCAAATCTATAGTTTTATCAGGATCTATTTGATTTAATTTTCCTTGAGAAACTCACTCTTCAATGAGAGCTAATTCCTCCTCTGCCTCCAAGGACAATTTCCTTGGGCTCAAGATGTCAGAGTTCCCTTCCAAAGTCTGAAATAAATGCTGCAACATGTAGTTAGGGACTCTCAGAGTTGATCAAATCCAATTACTGTCCCCTAAAAGTTTCTGAAAATCATTTAAAATATTTCACTTATCCCTTCTTAACTGTATCTTTTTGTGGGCGTATACATCCATTTGCCAGTTGCATAACCAAATAACAATAAGGGGCATTCTGCTGAACTTTCTCAGTGACAGTCTGTAACCCATACTCAGGAAGCACCTTTTTAGCATACTGAAACAATTGTTGTAACTTGTCATCTAAAGAATGTACAAATAATATATCATCCATATAATGGATAATCATGGCTTTTGGAAATTTTTCTCTGAGCACCTGTAGAGGTTGACGAATGAATAGTTGACACATGGTAGGGCTGTTTCTCATGCCTTGAGGCAATGCACATCACTGATATCTCTGCATAGGGGACTGATTATTTATAGCAGGAACAGAGAAAGCAAGTTCTTCTTTATCAGAAGGATGCAGAGGAATGGTAAAGATAGAATCTTTCAAATCTATAATAATCAAAGACAAATTCTTAGGAATCATAGAGGGCTGTGGAACCCCTGGTTGTAGTGCCCCCATAGGGCTCATAACTTTATTAACACCTCAAAGATCCGTGAGCATCCACCATTTGCCGGATTTCTTTTTTATTACAAATACTGGTGAATTCCAAGGTTGTGATGGTTCAATTTGCCCTTGGGATAATTGCTCTTGAACAAGGGTGTGAAGGGCATTAAGTTTTTCCAAAGGAAGGGGCCACTGGTCAACCCAAACTGTTATATTCATAAGCCAAGTAATGGGGATAGCAATGTCCTTTGTTACAATGGCCCCTACGTTAAATTTGTCCTTACGGATTCAGGGGCTGTTTGGAAACCTAGTCCTTGATGTTCATTCTTCTTTCTGATATTGCTATATTCATAAATAGTTTTAGCTTGTTCTGAAAGTGTAGGAATGTGTAAAAATGCTCCCCATTTACTAAGCAAATCCTGGCCCCACAGATTAAGTCCTACATCAGCCATATAAGGTTGTAGTGTAGATTTTTGCCCATCAGGTCCTAATACGTCAAAAACAGAGGTGCTTTGATAAATATCTGTCATAGTCCCAATGCTAGTAAAGACTGTTAGAACCTTTTGTAATGTTCATGATTGAGGCCAATATTACTTAGCAATGGTGGACACATCAGCTCCTGTGTCTATTAGTCCCCAAAACACTTTTCCATTAATAGTAACTTCAGGTCGATCATCGCCTACGAAAGTCTGCCAAGAAATTTCATTCCCCGTAAACCCGAATCCTCCATTTCTATCAAAAGGAAGAGTTAAAGGTTTGTGATAGGGCAGGAGTAGTAATTGAGCTATGCATTGCCCCAAAGTAACTTGTACTTGATTAATAGCTTGTACCATAAGCTTAATTTCTTCCTTATAATCACTATCTATAATGCCAATTTGTACTAGCAATGCTTTCATAGTTAAACTACTCCTACTTACAATTAAGCCAACAGTTTCAGGAGGTAATGGGCCTTTTACGCCCACAAGTGTAGTTTGCATACCCATAGCAGGAGTAGTAAGTTTAGTTTCTATAGAAGGTAAATCAATGGCTGTGCTCCCTCGAGTACCTGCCCTTAATTCAGAAACTGGGATGCATGCTGCTGGCCATTGCTGACTGGGTATTCTTCCTGTAGGCTCATATTTTTTTGTCTGAGGGCCTTGAGATAAGCCTGCAAAGCAGTTTCTGGATGACAAAATGGGGGAGACGTTTTGGTGAAATTTAGATTTACATTCATTACTCCAATGAAAACCTTGCTGACACATAGGACATATGTTGGAGGGGGATTTTCTCCCACCACTCTTTTGCGGTTGAGCAAAATACGCTCTGCAATCCTTTTGAAATTGACCAGTTTTCCCACATTTAAAACAATTTCCTCTTTTAGCTTGCGTTCTCTGGTTACCTTTCATTGCCGCAGCTAATACAGCCATTTGGTGCATAGTGGAGCCTATATCCTGACAAACTTTGATGTAATCTTGCACTGATCCTTCTGCTGCCTTAAGTGGTCTTATCACCTTTTTGCATTCATTATTTGCATTATCAAAGGCCAATGTTAAGAGAATCAAACCTCATGCTTCAGGAATTTCAATAGTTTGTTGCACAATGTCAGATAAATAAGCTATAAATTCAACATATGGCTCATTGACACCCTGAATCACTTTTGAAAAGGATTGAGTAGGTTGCCCTGGTGGAGAGATTTTTCTCCATGCAGCTAAGCATGCCAAGCACAGCTGGACTACAGCATTGTCATCATGTTGTAATTGCCTGGCTACCCCTGCCCATTGTCCTGTGCCTAATAATTGCTTGGCTGTAATAAGAACAGGAGGCTGGAAACTAGCATTACAGTGAGCTGTCTGATTAGCCTTGTCAGTCCACCATGTTTTAAACTGTAAAAATTCAGCTGGGTTTAATACCGTCCAAGCTAACATTTCTCAATCCCATGGTATTAGTCTATCAGTCTGAGCCATGCCTTGAACTAATCCAAAAGTATAAGGAGAATTAACTACATATTATGCTCATGCTTGTTTCAAGTCTTTTAATAATTTAAAAGGAATTGGTTCATGATGAAACTCTACTCCACCTTGAGGGTTATTTAAATCTGGTGGAATGGGTCTGAGTGTAACAGGAAAAGCAGGCAAGAACTGTATTTCTTCAGGATCCCCTTGGCGTGAGCCCTGCAATAGACAACTCATCAATGGCATTTGAGGTATCGGATTAGGCACCACAACCTTGATAATGTAAGGCAATGCATCAGGAGTGTCAGAAAAAAAGCCTAAAGGGACCATTCACCATAGTATGCATTTGTGGAGGAGAAACTGAAGAAATCAACTGAGGATCTAAAGGAGCAGTAGGTTGAACAGGAAAAACCTGTACTCCCGGATCACCTAATCCCCATATACTAGTGGGACGTGAAACATAAAGTCTGGGAATTTCACTAGGATTAACGGCAACATTTTTGTCCAAAAAAGGATTAGCATTTTGGGAAGGAACATGACAATCAGGGTCATTATCATTGTCCCTATCTGAATCCAAGGTTTTGTTACCACAAGACTCCTGCTTAACATCAGTTTTAGAAAACATAGTAATCTCATCATCATCTCCATCTTCCAATTGTAAAGGATCTAATGCAGCAGCAGTCTGATGACATAAAGCCCAAACAGACAAGGGAACTGTCTCACCTTTCTGATAGGCTCAGTGAAGTGCCTTCATAACTCATTTCCATTGCTTCAAATTTAAAATATTTTGTCCCTGCAGTTGAAACCAATAGCAATGTTTTTGAATTAAGGCAAAAAGCTGAAGCAACTCCAACATTTTAACAGACACCCCATTGGTTTTCAATAAGGTTTTAAAACCTGAGAATATTCTTCCAGTCGTCCTGTTTGATTACCCATTACCCTGATGATCCATGGCAATGTTACTTACATAAGACTCTAGTCAAAAACTTAATGGACAATGCTCATCACCCTTGCAGGAGTCCTTTCTGCTGGTTCCTCGATACTGCAGGGAAGAAAACTTCGGGCCCCACGTAGGGCACGATATGTCGCTGCCAGCCCAAAGGGTATTGGGAATGAAGGACAAGAGAGAAGGGATCAGGGGATCTGCAGGTCAATGCCTACAGACAAGTTTATTTCTATTCAGCTACATACTTATAGAGAAAGCTTATGTGCTAACAAGCACATGCAGATTTATTGTTGTTATCTTATTGTTAGAAACAGGGAGAGGCCATTTATCTTTTAACTTTTCAAAGTGACTTTGTTCTTTCTACTAGACTGGCCGGTTGACCTAGTAAATCTTAACCAGAGACATTCTTGTCCAGTTGACCAGGGGAGTCTCAATAAAGAACATTCTTTTCTTGTTCTGTTTCCTAGGTAACATCACATCTTATTTTCTTCAGCCAACAAATCATTACTTCCTTCACAAAATGAGCAAAATAGTAAAATTTAAAAAATATTTTTGATTAGCTCATTTTCACAAAATTCAAGAAATTAAGATTAAAATAAATACTGGATTTTTTATAAACAAAATTTTAAACATAAAATGATGTTCTATTTGAAATTACACCTAGTACTCATTTTTTCAATAGTTTGCAACTACTTTAACATTGCAGGGAAAACAGTCCATTAAAATTTAATAAAAACATGTGAACAGTGGCACACATGTTCCCTTAGTCCTTGGGCTTTAATATGGCTCATCTAGCACTAACTTGTCCCCAACGGGAAGGTTGCAGCCTTTTGTAACTTGGTGTCATGATTCTATTTTTCCCCCACTCTCTCTGAATCTATCATAATTTTTCACCAAAATCAATCCTCAATTGATATAAAGACACTGCAGTATGCCATGATTTCCAGCTGCAGAGCATTCGGTGAATGGAAATCTGCTCAAGTCTTGCTAAAACGTTCCATGAGAAAGTAGAGAATGAAACACATGGGTGCATTGCAGAAAAATGAAGGGCTCTGCTCTCCCTGTTTAAGAACAACCAACTCAGAGAAGCTGACAGGCCCCTCCTCAGCACCAGGGGCACAAACAGGAAGCTTTCAACTCACTGTGGACTTGGTCCTACAGTCCCAGAGCCAAGGGCAGGAAGGGGAGGAAGCCCTTGTCCTCACACTGTAGGTGGCGCCAGAGTCAGCAGCCCAACAAACCACTGGATTTGAGTCATATCTGACAAAAAGCAGGTCTGGGGTCCTCTACTGGCTGTGGGGTAGGGTGCAGCACAGGAAGTTCAATGCTCATTATCCAATTGTGCACCTGCTCCCCTCCAAGCCTCTCTCTAAATCCCTGAAATTAAGTTTTCATATTATTCAGTACCATCAATTTGCAAGTTAAAGGAAATGGAGCTAACTGCCTTGATGAGACTGCATGGAAATAACAAGAAGCAAAGTACAAGGTCAATACACAAAAGGTAGTGATTGAACAATGAAGTATTAAAAAAAACGCATTTATAATAGTAAAAACAATGGATTCCTTCAAAACCAAATAAAATATGTAAATATCTTTATCTTGTAAACTAGCAATAACTTGAAAAAAACAAAGAAAATCTAAATTAGCTGAGAAATATTCCTTCTCCATGGTAGATAGACTCAATATTTTTTCTGAAATGAAGCATAAATACTTTTTATTTGTAGGATATGATTTTACTTCAGTTCCATTAAAACCTAAAACTAGTTTGCTGTGTTCAAGTCAGGTGGCATAACAGTACGTTAAGTTAAGCTGGGAGTCACAGGACTTCCACACTTTTGTGAATATGATGCAAATACTGATGACATGGAGCATTCACAGTTACAGGTTACTTGCTGTTCACTTAACAGTAACCCCCAACAGAAATTTATTTTGTGAAATAAAAGCAGCCCACATTTTGGTCTCATTTACAGACACCACACATTTTAGTTGGTCAATGAATTCTATACATGGATTATACTACATATGAAAAATAAAGAATAAGGCTTACAGAGGTATTTTAGCAGTTGTAAGCATAAAAACCAAAGGCAAAGTAAGATTTAAAGCTTTCTGTATAAATTTCAATACCAGTGTTAAAATGGAGACTGAAAGGCAACAGAAATCTATTGCTAAATCAAAATCTAAGGTTTAGTCAGATTTATAAAAACTTAATTCAGGGTTCATGCTTCAAAAAAGGTGCACATCACATTATCGTGGGTGTTTGTAGTCAATCAAATGATGAATTTTCTGACCTAGTGCAAAACTAAACACCTAAAAGTTGTATTCCATTAAAACAAAGTATTGTCATGTCATGATTAAAACAAAGAGGAAAGGGAGAAAAAGGGTGTAGAATTGGGTACTAAAGAAAAACCCAAAGAAGGCATCATAAGTTATTTAATTTAGTCAGTAAGTAAACACTCAATGACTGTTCATCAGTTTTGTGTAACTCAGAAAAAAATTTTAAGAAAAATTATCTTGTCTTTTTAAAAAAATATGTCTTCTATTTCTCACCCCTTTTTCTCATCTCAGAAATAACTACATAAAATAAAAAAAACCAAGGGTAAACACTCTGTAACACAGTAGTGGCAGAGATTTCTTTTCAAGGGTTTAAAGATTATTAGAAATTTTCCTAAGTATGCAAGATTATCCTTTTGGAATACTTACTTTCATATTATACATCATGAAATACTTTTTACTTGGGCTTTTACCTTATCATGAAAATGGCCATTAATATGAAATGTAATATTTCTCCCCTTTTAAGAATCCTTTTTTTAAAGGATTTCCTGTGCTTTAGTGTTTATAAAATTCTCCACATTCTCTCAGTAACTTTTAAAATAATTTCACCTTTTATATTCACTTTAAACAAATTAAACAAAAAAGGTGATGAAATTTAAGAAGTGTTGTTTTTAAAGTGTGATTTGTTAACTTTATGGGATACTTTTGAAAATGAATCAATTTGCTCACAGATCCAAATCTCCCTATGGTCAATCAGCACTCTAATATATACACATTCATAAGAATCCTTTTCAACACAGCAGTCTCAATAGCTGCTGCTTGCCATAAACAATTTCTATTATTTTCAGATATTAATTTGTGCAAACTGGTATTAATTCGTAAGGTAGAAGTGAGTCTACAAGGACTGATTAAATATGTTTAGTCACTAGATATTTAAAAACTTCCACTTTATTTCACAGCAAACCAAACTTTCCTATTTGGTAAACAAAGGAAGTAGTTGCATTCTACAATACAATGATTCTGTACCTGCGCACAAATTGCATATGCATACAAAATTTCTGTCTTTGGTGGTTCAGTTGGGAAAACAATAATGTGAAAATCTGAACACTGTTTGCAAAGAAACTGTGAAAGAGTGTTTGGGAGTAGCATTGTCTGTGTGCTTTACTCATTCAATGTCATTTAAAGGTTCACATTTAATGGAAAGGACTTTTTGGCCAGATTTAGAAATGACCCAAACCTTTTCCAGTCATTACATATTCAATCATGAATCTTGCTCACATAGTTTTCACTTATTCAAAGGCACCATTAGATTTTTGTGTTTACACAAAATCTTAGGGACTGAAGTAGTCATTCAATAGCACCAGATTGTTGGGGGGAAAACAGGTTAACTATATATACTCACAAAAAGAGTAAGGCAAACAAAACCAGACATAAAATACAAACCTAAAAATACTGCTGACTCTTGTTTCCTCATCCACATAAATAGTGGCTATAACATTTCTGTACAAATTACTCAGATAATGATGAGTGACCCCTCCAGGAAAGGATAGATTTAGCTCAAACATGCCTACAATGGACATTCTGCCAGGAAAAGCCTAGCATGAAAGAAATGGAAAAAAATCAAAACCTCTCATGATATGATGTGCTTCCTCCCCTACCGAATAAAACCTAGAAAACTATACATTATGAAAGCAACAACTAAAAGTGCTCAGCAGTGATGAATTGCCAGCAAACCAGTAGGCTTTCACAGAGAAGGCAAAATAAATCTTACTTAGAATGGCATGGAAAGCATCAGCAGACCAAATAGTGGCTAGAAGTATGTGAAAGGAAAAAAAAAAACTGCTAAATAAAGTTCAGAAGATTGTAAACCCATTTTTAAAAAGGTGAAATTTTAATTTATTCCTTTGTACCTATTCCCAAACTACCAGTTTTAACATTAAAAAACAAAAAACCTAACTTTGCATGGTGAAAATGATTTGTAGTTTGTTAAAATAATTATAACTTTCATTATTTTAAAATGCTAATATTAAGTCAACCATGTAACATTTGACATATACATCTTAAAAATTATGATTCCCACTTCTTCCCAAAAATTGACCCCTTAAGAAATAAGATTAATTTTGGAAACATTTCCTCATAGTAACAGTTGTTTGTCTTGTTTTCTGAAATGCATTTGAGACCAAATAAAGTATAATAGGTTCATTGAAAAACGGGACTAAAAATAAGCCCCAAACTTATTTTTACAATACATTTTTGCAGAAATAATCTCTAGGTGAAGCTTTGTGTTTTTATACACATGTACAAAATTTAAGTAGCAATATACAGATAATCACAGTGAGGATGTTGGCAAATTCACCAGTCTGTAAATACAAACTGCAAAGCAGCCTTCCAAGAGAACAATGCTACACAGCAAGCAGAGCTTGCCCATTCAAGCAAACACCAAAACTTCCCAGCAAAAGGGAGACAGTGCAAGAAAAGCAGCAATTAATGGCTAGTGGCTGACATAACTTTTAACAGTGACTCTCTCGCAGCTATGCATAAAGTCCTATGGCATCTGTCTGTCTTTATATCACTCTACGCACTTGTCCAACAAAACTGATCATGCTCCATCTTCATTGTAGTTGCTGAGGTCAAGATTAATTGTTCTGATCAACTCTAGCACATCACACCACTGGTCTTTGTTGATAATTTTACATTTTGATAGCCAAGTGTATTAGTCAGGGTTCTCTAGAGGAACAGAATCAACAAGAGATATCTGTCAATAGTATGCAATTCTGTAAGAGTCTCTCAGGCAGCCGTGGCGATGCACAAGTCCAGTTCCACAGGCAGGCTGCAACCAGGGGCGCCAATAAAAGTCCAGTGAAGGTTCTTGATGAGTTCTGGGAGATGGTGGCTGTCCAAAGATGAGCTGGGAAATTCTCTCTCAATGCTGGAATCACTTCCCCTTTTAAGGCATTCAACTGACTGGGTTAAGCATCACTCATTGCTGATGGCAATCTCCTTGACTGGTGTGATTATAACCAGCTCTCTATGATTTACCACTGCAGTCAAGTCAATGGTGACGAAAGTCCATAAATGTCCTTGTATTACAGTTAGTCCAGTGCTTGCTTGACCCAACAACTGGGCACAACTACCTGGCTGAATTGACACATTAGCCTAACCATCACACCATGCAAAGTCAAATGCATATCAGTAAATAAATTTAAAATTTGTAGAATCATTTAATAATTTAAGTAATTAAAAGCATTTCTTAGATTTTCTGTTGTATCACCTTGTAGAGAAGTAATTCCTTTTAACCATTCCTGTAGAATAAAATAACCCATGTTCTGTGCATCCAATTTCCAGGTCAGGACAAGCATTACCCCATTTTCTGGTTCAACACCAATGCCTTGAAAACCTACAACAACTTCATCTGTAGTGAATATTCACAGAACCACTCTAAGCACCACTTACTTGAAAAGGTTTCTTCTTCAGGCTCTGTTCTGGTTGAATCATACTTTCTATACATGCTATCATGTCTACTTTTCTTGGTAAATAAATCAGACCAAAGACTTCCTGTTTGGTGATTGTCTTGGCCAATGTCTTCTGTTAGATTTAGCTTATTAAGGGTGTGGTAGATATTACAAATATTTGCCAATGTTGAGAGATGAGAGTTCAGCTGAAAGTCTTGCTTCCCATTGCTCAAGGGGCAGGGGGACAACGGTATCCCTGACTCAATATTTTTAAGATGGTAATTGCTCTCAACTTGATTTAAAGAGTGAAAGCAATGTCAATCAGAATCATAGCATGGTAGTTTGTAAATATGGACAAAACTGTTTCTGATCCTAGAATAGTGCACAGATTGCTTAAAAAGAACAAGGTTGAAGGGTTCATATTGCCTAAATCCAATACTTATTATAAATCTACATTAATTAAGAGAGTGTGACCTTGGCATACAGAAAAATGCTACAAGAATAGAGTCCACTCAGGGTGGTATGTAGACCCAGGCAAACATAGTCAAGTAAGCATAATCTTTTCAACAAATGGTGATTGAAAAACTGGAGACCACATATTAAAAAGTAAACAAAGACATAAAGTTTACATCTTGCACAAAAATGTACTCAAAATAGTTTATAGACTGTTCTGGCTTGTTATAGGCTGCCAATGCAATATACCAGAACTGGGTTGCCTTTTTTCCCCCTTTTTAAAAAACAAATCAATTTTGCTGATGCATATTAATAAAGCATAAACCCATCCAAAGTGTATACTCAATGGTAATTGGTATAATCACATAGCTGTTCATTCATAACTTCAATCTTTATTAGATCTTTTTTATTATTCCAATAATAATAACAATAAAAACTCAAAAAAAGACAAACTAACAAAACTAATCACCTCTCAATCTCTCTATGCTTCCCCTGCCATACATAGCTGCTATCCTGTATCTGTCTCTCTAGTTTATTTGTTTATATTTTGTAAAAATATTTTTTAAAAAAATTATTACCTATATTTGTATTTCACATGAGGTGCCACTATGTTATACAGTTCCATGTTACATTTTTTTAGCTTTCCTTCTAGTAATATGCATGTCCGTAGACTTCCCCTTTCAACTGCCATCATACCCATGTAATTCTCAGCTAGTCACAAACACTATGATGTGCTCTCACCATTTCTATTTATTTCCAAAGATTACAAACAACTTTTTCACCAGTTCTACATGGATTAACCCAAAGCTTTCTTTTCTCTACCCTCATTCTATTTTCTGGTGACCTATGTTCTAACTATTAACTCCATGAGTCTATACAATATATTTAGTTCATTATAGTGAAATCATACAGTATTTGTATTTTTTTCCTATGATCCCTTTATTTTTTTTAAACGTTACATTAAGAAAAATATGAGGTTCCCATACACACCCTACCCCCCTTACCCCACTCCTCCCACATCAACAACCTCTCTCATCATTGTGGCACATTCATTGCAGTTGATGAATACATTTTGGAGCACTGACGCACCACATGCATAACAGTTTACATTGTAGTTTACACTCTCCCCCAGTCCATTCAGTGGTTATGGCAGGATATATAATGTCCAGCATCTGTCCCTGCAATATCATCCAGGACAACTCTGAGTCCTGAAAATGCCCCCACATCACATTTCCCCTTCCCTCTCCCTGCCCTCAGCAACTACTGTGGCCACTTTCTCCATATCAATGCTACAATTTTCTCCATTACTAGTCACAATAGTTCCATAGTAGAATATCAGTAAGTCCACTGTAATCCATACTTTATTCCTTCATCCTGTGGACCCTGGGATGTGATGTCCACTCCACCTCTATATCAACAGGGAGCTTAGATTCCACATGGATGATGGATGCAGTTCTCCTACTTGCAGTTGTAGGCACTCTCAGTTCCCTGGTGTGATGGTTGATCATCTTCACCTCCCTGTTAGCTGGCCTGGGTAAGTCCAATGAAACAGAGGGTAGGAGCTGCAAGTCTGCTGAGGCTCAGGGCCCAGCTAGCACATGGCCAGTCCAGAGATTCAAGTCTCCTGAGCATACACCAACCCTAGCACCAACCACAGGTTCAGTAATAGTGACAGAAGATGCATGTGTAGAAAGAGCACATCTGAGTCCAACTCCATCACACCCAGGAACACAAATACCAAAGTAGGGCCAACTAAAACAGCACTGAACTCCAGAGTCATCTGCCAAAACCATAGAATCTGTGGGTCTCTGTAGCCTTCAGGAGAACCAGTACCTGGGATTGTATTTACTTTGGCTGTCTCTGGTGTCCTGCTGAGGCATGCATAAACACAACCCCTCTGATGACCTCCTGACTCTTTTTTTAAAAATTAATTTATTGAAATATATCACACACACACAAACATACATAAATAATAAGTGTGTAATAATACTTGCGAACTTACAAAACAAACATATATAACATCTTACAGGACTCTCATACCACCAACTCCTTACATTATTGTTAAACCTTTTTAACTAATGATTAAAGAGCATTGTCAAAATATTACTACTAATGAAAGTATTTTCCCCCAACCCTCCCTATTATTATCTTTATGTCATTTATATATGAACATACATAAACAATTAAGTGTATAGTAGAAGTTGTGAACTTATAAAGCAAACATGCACAACATCATACAGGGGTCCCATACATCAACCATCCACCAACACCTTGCATTGTCGTGAGATATATGTCACAAATTATGAAAGAATATTGTCAAAATCTTATTACTAATTATAGTCCTTATCTTAATTTGGTGTTTTCCCCCCAACACACTTCATTATTATTTTTTAAATATATATATGTATATATTTTTAACATAAGTTGTAAACCTATAAAACAATGATGCATATATGCAGAATTCCCAAGCAACACCCCTCTATCAACACACCACACTGTGGTGGAACATTTGTTACACATAAGATAATATCATTTGATTGTTAGCATGTCCATAATACACATTTGGCTCACATTTTCCATACTGCCCCTTTATCAACATAATACATCTTTGGCATACATGCAAGAGTATTATATTATTACTGTTAACCACAGTCCATAGGTCATTCCAGTTGCATTTTTCCCATGTGTTCCCAACACCCTGCAGTAGTGATATACATTTGCTCTAGCTCACAAAGGACACTCTTGTATCTGTACCATCAACCACAATTCTGATCCACCTCTCGGTTTACTGTGCTATTCAATTCCTAGATTACTCCCTAGCACTCTCTCAATTGGCATTTACATAACTAGACTACCATTTTCAGCCACATCCCTATTTATAAACTAGCTATTACTATTTTTACCATCCATTCTATACATTTCCACACTTTTACAGTAAAGTTAATTAAAGCTTCTATGTACATTAAACATCAGTAGTCCATCTCAGTCCTTCTCTTATCTCCATTAAGGATCCACCACCTACCACCAGATCTTGAAGATATTTTCCCACAATTTCTTCTATAAGTTTTATAGTTCTTGCTTTTATTTTTAGGCTTTTGATTCATTTTGAGCTAATTTTTGGATAAGGTGTGAGATATGGGTTCTCTTTCCTTCTTTTGACTATGGATATCCAGTTCTTATGGCACCATTTGTTGAATAGAATGTCCTGCCTGAGCTGTCTGAGTATGACAGGCTATTCAAAAATCTCTTGACCATACATGTGAGGGTCTGTTTCTGAGCCATCAATTTGGTTCCATTGGTCTATGTATCTGTCTTTATGCCAGTACCATGCTGTTTTTACCACTATAGCTTAATAGCATGATTTAAGGTCTGGAGATGAGGGTTTGCTTTTCCTTTTATGAAGTTTCTGGCTATTTAGAACTCCTTACCCTTCCAAATAAATTTGCTAATTGTGTTTTCATTTTTTTTTAATGCTGGTGGAATTTTTATCAGGCTTGCATTGAATCTGTATATCAATTTGAGTCGAATTGACATCTTAATGATATTTAGTCTTCCAATCCATGAGCATGGAATGTTCTTCCAGTTATTTAGGCCTTTTTTTGCAGTTTTCTGCAGTGCTTTACATCATCAGTTCAGTTTTTTTGCAGTTTTTGTAGTGCTTTACATCATTGGTTAAGTTTATTCCTGACTACTTGAGTTTTATCTGTCATATTTTATTTTCACCACTCTTTTGACACTTTCAGTTGCTTTTATTGATATAATCTTCATTTCTAGACTCTCTTCCAGGCCCCGCTCTCCTGTCTTCTTTTCACACTCTGGCACACCCCTTAGTATAGCCTGAAAATCTGGTCTCTTGCTTAGAAATTCTCTCAGTTTCTGTTTATCTGTGAATATTCTAATCTTGACCTCATTTTTGAAAGAGTCTTGCTGGATATAAAATTCTTGGCTGGAAGTTTTCCTCTGGTACTATCTTAACTATATCAGACCACTGTCTTCTTGCCTCCATGGTTTCTGGTGAGAAATCAGCACTTAATCTTATTGGGTATCCCTTATATGTTATGCATTGCTTTTCTTTTGCTATTCTCAGAATTCTCTCCTTGTCTTTGGCATTTGACATTCTGATTAGTGTGTGTCTCAGAGTTGGTCTATTCGGATTTTTTTGGAGGGGAGTACATTGTGCTTCTTCAGTATAGATATCTATGTCCTTCAATAGTGCTGGGAAATTTTCTAACATTATTTCTTTAAATATTCCTTCTGCCCCTTTTCCCTTCTCTTCTCCTTCTGGGACACCCATGACACATATGGGTGTAATTTATTTCCCTGAGACCTTGTTCAGTTTTTTCCATTCTTTTCTTCATCTGTTCTTTTGTATGTTCACTTTCAGAGGCCATTTTTTTGAAGCTCAGCAATCCTTTCTTCTGCCTCCTCAAATCTGCTATTATATGATTCTAATGTTTTTAAATTTCATTTATTGTGCCTTTTATTCCCATAAGATCTGCTATTTTCTATGCATGCTTTCAAATTCTTTGTGCTCATCCAGTGTCTTCTTAATATCCTTAATCTCTTTAGCCATCTCATTAAATTTATTAAGGAGATTTGTTTGAACAGCTATGATCAGTTGTCTCAACTCCTTTATGTCATCTGAAGGTTTATCTTGTTCCTTTAACTGGGCCATACCTTCCTGTTTCTTGGTGTGGATTGTAATTTTTGGTTGGTGTCTTGGCATCTGGATTACTACAGTATTTATTCTGGGTGCAGTTTTTCTCTTTAGGTTAGGGCTTCCTGCCCTTTCTCCCTTGCTGGTTGTGCAGTAGAAGCCAAGGATGTAATTGGTGCTATAAATTGTAGAGGCTCAAGCTGCCCTCATTGCCCCAGGGATGGATTAAGCTTCTCCCAACTTTCTCCTTTCCCAGAAATAGGGACAGAGTCACAGTTGTGTGGAATAATCCAAGTCATGTACGCCTTGACTGTAGCTGCCCAGAGAGACTGATGAAGCTTCATGCCCCTTTCTCCCCTGGAGCTGCAGGTGTGGGTTACAATCTATGCAAAGCAGATCCAAGATGACGACAGTTGCCCTAGCGGACTTTTAATTATTCAGTTTGTGCCAGCCAAAAGTACCCTCAGTTACCTAGATAGACTGTTGCTGATCTAGCCAGCCTCTTCCCTGCCATAGGTGGGACTAAAGCCTAGGCTAGGGCTGCAGGCTGACCCAGGTGAAAGAAACTGGTTCCTACTGTCAGTGTGATATTTGGTCAGGCTGGCTTCCCCTCAGACTGGGGGTGGAATCAAAATGGCAGCCACTGGCCTTTTTCCAACTTGGACAAATTCACATCCCAGCTGTTCCTAGGGTTATTCCTTAGCCATCCAAATCTACCAATTGGCAGCCAACCATCTCTTCCTCTCCTGTTTTTAGGAAATGGCACTTCCAATTCTGGTCACAGAAAAGCTCCTGGGGGTGGCTTTTTCCACCAGGGTAGGACAATCACTGGTCTTCTTGGCTTGGTCGGCAATTTCCCTAAGATGCTGGTCCTGGTCCCTACAGCTTCCTCCCTGTCAGAGGTGGTGCTGGGTGTTAGGCTAAACCTACAATCTGACCTGGATGGAAAGAAGCCAGTCCCCACCACTGGGATTTTCAGTCTGCCCCACTTCCCCTTGTGCCAGATGCAGAGTTAAGATGGCAGCTCCCAGCCTCTTTCTGACTTGTACAGGCTCAAACTTTAGCTGTTCACAGGATTATACTTTAGCCTGCTGAATTTTACTCATCAGTAGCTGAAGTTGGAGCCCAACCGTCTCTTCCTTCCCCCATTTTTGGGAAGTGGAGCTTTCAATTCCAGTCACAAAACAGCTCCTGAGGTGGTTTTTGCCTCCAGTGGAGGAAGGGTACCGGCCTCCGGGGTGTGGAGAGCTCTACTTATGAGTCTTCTCTGCAGATGGGCAGCCTCCTTCCATTCCTTCAAGGATGTTGCAGGATCCCTTCTGGCCTCCTAAAGCCCCCAAACAGGTGCTTCAGCTAGCTCCAGAGATCTCTGGGGGTTTACAAACTGCCCTGTAGCAGGAGCTGACTCTAGGAGCTTCTTAATCTGCCACCATCTTGCTGTCTCTCCCTCCTGACTCTTTTTTGAAGACTCTTAGTCAATATAAACTCATTTGTCTTTGCCATTTCCCCTTTTATTCAAGGTGAAAAAGCAGTTTTTAACACATGATCCTACATGTAGGCTGAGATATTCTGCTGATCTGGGTTGACTGTTTTATTCAAGGTCTTTTTCTAGTTACATCACCAACTGGTGCTTGGTAATAATCTATCAGTTCCAGGGAGGCTTATTCCCAGGAGTCATGTCCCATGCTGGAGGGAAGGCAGTGCATTCACATGCTGAGTTTGGCCCAGAGAGTGGCCACATTTGAGCAACATGGAGGCTCTCAGGAGGTAACTCTTAGGCACCTTGCAGCTCTAGCCCTAGTTCATATTTCAGGAACACAGGCTCATAAGCATAGTCATCAGCATCAAGGGCTCATTGTTGGACCATCTTTCTTTGTTGGTCTTTGCCATTGCACTTGGGAGATTCTTGCTTTTCCATTGGGGAATGTGATAGAGCTCCCATGAGTAGGAACTCAGCACTCCCTTAGTTGATGTTTGTAACTGTAATTACAATGAAAATACCCATCATATGTCCAAACATTTTTATGTACCCTATACACATGCCCTGGAGAACTCCCTCCCAACTATGTACTCCACATCAATAACACCTCACACCAGTGTTCCTCCCCTGCCACAGCTGAAACCCTCTGTGGTCCAAAACTTCCTCAAAAATGAAACCTAATATATTGCCAAATTCAATCAATAGGAAAATGAAATATAGTGATGGGTTTAAAGATTAGAAATAGAATACATACTAATTTAGGAAAACTAAAATAAAGTAAAAACAAACTGAGATATTAAAAATGAGCAATATTATAAAGCTTTGTTTTTGATGTTTTGCCTTTCATCACTGCAATAGGTCTTGCCCTGCATGTATATTGGCAAGGCAATTTTTTTCATTTCTTTCTCAGTTTCTACATTTTTTTTCTCTAATTTTTAATTTTGTCTTCACAGTAATTCACATATACAATATAGGGGTCTCCCATATATCCAACACCAAACCCCCTTTCCCCCTCCCCAGCAATGATCCTCTTACATGTTCATGTTATATTTGCTGCAGCTGATGAACAGACACCAAAACACAGCTTTCAATCATGGTTCCATTCTGGTTTACATTATGGCTTACATTCCACACTGTACAATTTTCTAAATTTCTAGTTTCCTTATGTTTTACATTATGGTTTACATTTTAGCCTATAGATTTTTATACATTTTTGGTGTAATTTATCATGTCCTATATGCATTATTGCATAATCCCATGGAACACCCCCACTGTCCTCCAGCTACTATTTACTATTGTAAATGGTATTTATTCTTTTATTTCCTCCTCAAATTGCTCATTATTGGTGTACAGAAATGCTACTGATTTTTGCACATTGATATTATCACCTGTGACTTTACTGAACTCATTTATAAGTTCTAGAACCTTTGTTGTGTAGACTTCTCAGGGTTTTCTATGTATAAGATCATGTCGTCTCCAAGCAGTGAAATTTTGACTTCTTCCTTTTCAATTTGGATGCCTTTTATATCTGGTTCTTGCCCCAGTGCTTGAGCAAGTACTTCTAACACAATGTTAAACAGAAGGGGTGATAGTGGGCAACTTTATCTTGTTCCTGATCTTAGAGGGAAAGATTTTAGGATTTCACCATTGTAAATTTTGTTAGCTGTGGGTTTTTCATATATAATCTTTATCATGTTCAGAAAGTTTCCTTCTATTCCAATATTGGCAGTGTTTTTATCAGGAAAGAGTTCTGTATTTTGTCAAATGCTTTTTCTGCATCTATAGATATGATCATGGGATTTTTTTCCTTCAATCGTTTATATGGTGTATTACATTAATTGATTTTCTTATGTTGAACCATCCTTGCATACCAGGAATGAATTCCACTTGTTCATGGTGTATAATTCATTTAATATGTTGTTGAATACGATTAGTAAGTATTTTGTTGAGGATTTTTGCAACTAGGTTCATTAGAGAGTTTGGTCTGTAATTTTCCTTTCTTGTGGTGTCTTTGTTTGGCTTTGGTATTAGGGTAATGTTGGCATTATAGAATGAGTTAGGCAATGTTCCTTCTACTTCGATTTTTTCAGAAGAGTTTAAACAAGATTGGTGTTAGTTCTTTCTGGAATGTTTAGTAGAAGTCACCTGTGAAGCCATCTGGCCTGAGGCTCTTCTTGGTTGGGATGTTTTTAATGATCAATTCTCTTTACTTGTGATTGGTTTGTTGAGATCGTCAATTTCTTCTTTTATCAATGTAGGCTGCTTATGTGTTTCTAGGAATTTGTCCATTTCCTCTAAATTGTCCTTCTTGTTGGAATATGGTTTTTCAAAGTATCCTCTTATGATAGTCTTTATTTCCATGGGGTCAGTGGTGATATTAATAAAAGGGGTAATCTATCAAGAAGAAAGAACTAACATAAACATTTATGAATCTAAAGGGTGCCTCAAAATACATGAGGCAAAAACTGGAAAAACTAAATGGAGAAATAGATGTCTCTACAATTTAAGTGGGGGACTTTAATACACTATTGTTACCATTAGATAGAATATCTTGACAGAGAATCAATAAAGAAACAAAGACTTTAAATAATACATTAGAGGATCTGGACCTAATAGATATATACAGAACCTTACATTCAAATACAGCAGGATATACATTCTTTTCAAGTCCACATGGGTCATTCTCCAGGACAGACCACATGCTAGACCACAAACAACTCTCAATGAATTCAGAAAGACTGAAATTATACAAAGTAATTTCTCTGACCACAAAGGAAGGAAACTGGAAATCAGTAAGGGGCAGAGAAGCAGATTAGGTGTACAAAGATATGGAAGTTGAACAACACACTCTTAGACAAGCAGTGAGTCAAGGAGGAATTGCAAAAGAAATCAGTAACTTCCTTGCAATGAATGAAAATGACAATGCAATGTATCAAAACCTATGGGATGCAGCAAAAGCTGTACTGAAAGGGAATTCCATAACCATAAATGCCTATATTAAAAAAGAAGAAAAAGCTAAAATCAAATACCTAACTGCACACCTGGAGGAATTAGAAAAAGAACAACAAACTAACCCCTGAGAAAGAAGAAAGAAAGAAATAACAAAGATTAAAGGAGAGGTTAATGGAATTGAAAATAATAAAGCACTTGAAAAAATAAGACAAAAAAACTGGCTCTTTAAGAAGATTAATAAAATTGACAAACCCTTAGCTAGACTAACAAAGAAAAAAAGAGAGATGTAAATGCATAAAATAAGAAATAAGGAAGGGGGTATCACCACTGACCCCACAGAAATTAAGAGTTCACAAGAGGATACTGAAAAGTTGTATGCCAGCAAGATGGTTAATTTAGAGGCAATAGACAAATTCCTAGAAACACATGGAGCTTACATTGATGAAAGGAGAAATTAATGAACTCAACAGACCAATCACAAGTAATGAGACAGAATTAGTCATCAAAAACCTCCCAACCAAGAATAGCCAAGACCAAACAGCTTCAAGGTTGAATTCTACCAAACATTCCAGAAAGAACTATACCAATCCTGCTTAAACTCTTTTAAAAAATGTAAATGAAGGGAACATTGACTAATTCATTTATGATGTGAATGTCACCCTACTACCAAAGCCAAACAAAGATGCCAGAAAAAAGGAAAGGAAAACTATAGACCAATCACTCTAATGAAACTTCATGCTAAAATACTCAACAAAATGCTTGCTAATTGTATTCAACAATACATCAAACAAATTATATACCATGAAAAAGTGGGTTTCATTACTGTTATGCAAGGATGGTTCAAAATAAGAAAACCAATGTAATACACCACATAAACAGTTCAAAAGAAAAAAACCACATGATCTTCTCTATAGACACAGAAAAAGCATTCAAAAAATGTAGCACCCTTTCCTGACAAAAACACCTCAAAAGATAGAAATAAAAGGAAACTTCCTCAACATGATAAAGGGTATATATGAAAAAAAAACCAGGTAACATCATATTTCATGGTGAAATCCTAAAAGCATTCCCTTTAAGATCGGGAATAAGAAAAGGATGTTCACTTTCACCGCTCTTATTTAACATTGTTACACATACTTGCTTGAACACTTAGACAAGAAAAGGATATAAAAGGCATCCAACATGGAAAGGGAGAAGAAAAAATTTCACTGTTTGCAGATGATATGATCTTATACATTGAAATCTACAACAAGGCTTCTAGAGCTTATAAATGAGTTCAGTAAAGTGGTAAGTTATAAGATCAATGCACAAAAATTGGTAGCATTTCTGTACACCAATAATGAGAATTCTGTTCAGGAAATCAAGAAAAAAATCACATTTACAATAGCAACTAAAAGAATCAAATACCTAAGAATAAATTTAAAGATGTAAATGACTATACACAGAAAACTACGCAATGCTGTTAATGGAAATGAAAGAAGATTTAAATAAATAGATGAATATTCCCTGTTGATAGATAGGAATATTAAACATCATTAAGATGTCTATTCTACCCAAACTCATTTACAGATTTAACACAATCCCAATGAAAGTTACCACATCATTTTTTACTGAATTGGAAAAACTAACTATGAAATTTATTTGGAAGAGCAAGGGGCCCTGAAGAGCCAAAAATAAGTTGAAATAGAAAAATGAAACTGTAGGAATCACATTACCTGGCTTTAAAACATACTACAAGACTACAGTGGTTAAATCTGAAGGCTGTTACATATCCTGTCATAGCCTATAGAATTGAGTGGGAGAGATTGTAAAATACAATGTAAGCTATAATCCATGCTTAGTGGCAATGTTCCAGATGTGTTCATCAATTGCAATGAATGTACCACACTAATGAAAGAAGTTGTTAATGTGGGGAATGGTGGCAGGTGTGGGGAGTGGGGCATACGGGAATCCTTATATTTTTTGTCAACATTTTTTATAATCTAAGTATCTTTTAAAAAAATTATATATATATATAATTTTTATATATATATATATATATATATATATAAAATCCTGCTTGAATTGGCACAAGGATTGACATACTGACCATTGGAATCAAATTGAGAGTTCTGATAGATCCCCTCATATACAGTCACCTGATATTTGACAGGGCCACCAAGGCTATTCAACTGGGAGAGAATGTCCTCTTCAACAAATGGTGCTTAGAGAACTGGATATTCATATCCTAAAGAATGCGAAAGGAATACCACCTCACGCCTTATACAAAATTAACTCAAGGTGGATCAAAGATCTAAATATAAGAGCCAAAACCTTAAAGCTCCTAGAAGATAATGTAGGGAAGCATCTAGAGGATCTTATATTAGGAAATGGTTTCATGAACTTTACACCCAAAGCATGGGCAATGAAAGAAAATGGGACTACCTCAAGAATAAAAAATTTTGTACCTCAAAGGAGTTTGTCAAGAAAGTGAAAAGGCAGCCTACTCAATGGAAGAAAATATTTTGTAACCATATATCTGATAGGGTCCTAACATCCAGCATATATAAAGAAATCCTACACCTCAACAATAAAAAGACAAGCAACCCATTTTAAAAATGGGCAAGTGATTTGAAAAGACACTTCTCCAAAGAAGAAATATAAATGGCTAAAAAGCACAGGAAAAGATGCTCAACATCACTAGTTATTAGGGAAATGCAAATCAGAACTACAATGAGATATCATCTTACACCCATTAGACTAGTGGCCATTAAAAAAAGAGAGTACTACAAGTATTGGAGAGGATGTGAAGAAATGGGGACTTTATCTACTGCTGGTGGGAGTGTAGAATGGTGCAGCCATTGTGGAGGACAGATTGGTGATTCTTTTGGAAGGTAACTATAGAACTGCCATATGATCCAGCAATCCCACTTCTGGGTATATACCCAAAATTGAAAGCAGGGACATGAACAGATATAGGCACATCAATGTTCATAGCAGCTTTATTCACTATTGCCAAATGTTGGAAACAACCCATATGTCCATCAACAGATGAATAGATAAATAAGTTATGGTACATACGTGCAATGGAATATTACTCAACTGTAAGAAGGAATGCATTATTAACAAACAAGATAACATGGATGAATCTTGTTGATTGAAGCAAACCAGGCACTGAAGGACAAATACTACATGACTTCACTGATAAGAATTAAGCAAATTGAGCAGGCTGACAGAGCTAGAGTCTGGAAGATAGGTTTACAGGAGACAGAAATGGAGAAGGTTGAGAGTCATTGCCTATATGAGCAAAATCTATGATAAGGTGAAATGGTGTATTTGTGCAGTGGATGGGCACTGCACCGTGGTGCAGTGATGATATTGGGCTGGGTGGTGCTGGTCTGTGAGAGGGATAGGATGGGGAGTGTGAGTTACACTGTGTATGGAACTGGGGTGAGGGTTGGAGGAGGGAGCAGGTAAACTTGGTATTTGTGGGTATGTGGTTGAAACTACAATGTTCTTTTGGCAAATATGGCAGGGGAGTGTTACTGGTTTAAGATGTTCAATATTGGGGGCATGTGGGACAGGTCATATCTGGGGCTGGCTTCTAGGGAATGTGTTGCATTCATTTTGTCATATTGTTTAGTATCAGAATTTGGAGACTCACATAATGAGCCTGAATGTGTTGGAGACCCATCCTATAAATTCCTGACATTTTTCAAATAGAGGGGCAGAAGTTTCTTGAGAGCATAGGTAGTGCCTAATGGGGGTGGGGGGCAGGCCAATATGTTAAGCCCTCAATGTTGCAAGTAACTATGAGTCTGGTCCTTCAATGAATTAATCTTGGTGGTTACCATGGGTCCCTAGGAGAGAGGTAAGGAGGAATAGAACAGATGGAACATGGGACATTTTTGGGGTGATGGAACTGTTCTACATGATCCTGCAAGGATGGATATAGACCATGTCAAACTTCATCAAAATTTATAAAAGTGTACAGTCCAAAATGTAAACCACGAGGTAAGTCATTGACCATGGGGTCAGTAGCAATGTTTCAACATTTGTCCATCAATTTTAACATATGTACCATCCACATGTAAATTGTTATTAATAAGGGAAAGGTGAAAAAGGAGAGGACTTGGGTATTTGGGAATCACCTATATCCTGTATGTGACTTTTCTGTAACCTAAGGTTTCTTTGAAGATAAAATGAAAAAAATAAGACATTGGGGGAATAAACAGAAGCAAATGCCACTGTACATACAAGACAACAGATCTTACAGTGATGAAAGCATAATGTTAAATTTTTTTTAAAAAATTATATTTTTTTATTATTTCAAACTTTTAAAAATTTTATATTTTATTCATTATTTTTAAAACCATCATTATTATATTATCTTCCTATTAATTGTATTTTGTTATTTTGTTGGCTTCAATTTTGAAGTTTTGGATCACAGAAGGGTCACAATTGTGTTAGGGGAGGTTCACTGGTGTGGAGTGTTAGAGATAGGGAATGGATGGGAGGAGGTTCACCTGGGCCATACCTATAAGCCATATGAATGTGTTCAAGTGTTAATGGGACATTGTCACAGTAGGTGGAGTTTCACACAATAACCAAGAAATATTGAATTCCTTTCCTGGATAGTGCTGCCACATCCTCTAATGGGACAGCCAGAGTCCCCTGAGTACAGGGGTAATGATTACTAAAGGGGGATGGATCATTGATGGGCCCTTAATTGTAGTGACTGTACTTATGAAAACCTTTGCTTTTGAAATTGAAACTTAGCATAGTATTTTGGGGCACCTAAGCATTGCCTTCTGGTAGTTTCCTTGTTCTCAGGTGTGACCTTTCTCTAAGCCAAAACTCAGCATATAAATGCATTCCCTTTCCCCCAGTGTGGGTCATGATTCCTGGGAATGAGCCTCCCTGGAACCAAGGGCTTACTGCTGCGGTCACCCCTCGGGCTGAAGTGTGGTTTGCTGGCCTGGCGGGGGAGCAGCCGCGGCAGGCCAAGCCGCTGCCCCCATAATAGGGTGGCTGGTCGGACTCACCGCCACCCCTGAAGGGAGCTCGGCATGGGCGCAGAGTGCCCTCGGGTCTCCCCTTCTCGGCAGCCATGCTTCCACGGCCGCCCCTCCTCCGGGATGGCGCCACACGATGCCTGTGGGGTGGCACCCTTCTTCTTCTTTCTCCCTGCACAGGCGCAGGGTGGAAAATTCCAGTCTGCCCTTTTCCCCTCCCCCGACAGCAGCAACAGCCAGGCTGGACCGACACGCAGTTTTGTGGCGGCTTGCTCGGTCAGTAGAGGTGGGGTCTGGCTGCGGACGAGGTGTCAGTCCAGTTTAGGACGAGGGGTCGGTCCCGCTTGGGATGAGGGGTCGGTCTGGCAGCAGACGAGGGGTCGGTCTCACAGGGGTTGCGCAGTTCAGTTGACGGGGTCGCCCGGTGAAGCCGGCGACGAAGGGGTCGCCCGGAGAAGCAGGCGATGAACTGGGGACAAGGGAGGCCAGGCCCTTGTTGGGGGCTCTCAGGACTGGAGGGCACACGGCAGAAGAACTACCGCGGAGACAAGGTAAACACGCAAGTCCACTTTATTGAGGGAGAGGCAACAGTTTTATAGGGGCTGGGGAAGGCTGATTGGTCGAAGCCACGCCCTGTTCTGATTGGTTGCCAGCGAAAGGTCAGTGGGCAGTACTGGACGGGGGAGGGATGGTGGTTAGGGATTGGCTGTCGCTGTTGCTGGGGGAAGGGGCAGGGTTTAGGGATTGGTGGCTGCTGTTGCTGGGGTAGAGGGCAGACTTGAGTTTCCCGCCCACGCCTGGCTGTTGCTGCTGTTGGGGGGAGGGAAAAGGGCAGACTGGATTTTTCCGCCCACGCCTGGCTGTTGCTCCTGTCGGGGGAGGGGAAAAGGGCAGACTGGAATTTTCTGCCCTGCGCCTGCACAGGGAGAAAGAAGAAGAAGGGTGCCGCCCCACAGGCATCGTGTGGCGCCATCCCGGAGGAGGGGCGGCCGCGGAAGCATGGCTGCCGAGAAGGGGAGACCCGAGGGCACTCTGCGCCCATGCCGAGCTCCCTTCAGGGGTGGCGGTGAGTCCGACCAGCCACCCTATTATGGGGGCAGCGGCTTGGCCTGCCGCTGCTGCTCCCCCGCCAGGCCAGCAAACCACACTTCAGCCCAAGGGGTGACCGCATACTGCCAAGAACAAACTAGCAATGCAACCAGAAAGAGACCTTGATCAGAAGGAGGAAAGGGTAAAGACAAATTGAGTTTGTATGGCTAAGAAACTTCAAAGTGATTTGGGAGGTCATTTCAGAGGTTACACTTGTTGATGTCTCAACAGGAACTCATTGACTGTCAAAGTAAATATTACCTCAAATAGCAGGGCTCCTGAGGGCTCTGGAGGCATCCAGGCAATAGAGTCAGGGCAGAAAGTTCTGGAGTTTGACTTCATGCCACTGGGCCTTACTTTGGAATTTAAGCTCCCTAGTGTGACAGAGTTGGGCTCAGTTATGTTTTCCCTACACATAGGCCCTGCATCTCAACAGAGTTGCAATATCTACTCTCCGGTTTATTGGATTCACCCAGGACAGCTAACAAGGAGATGATGACTGACAACAAACTTCTCGAGGAACAGAATGAGTCCACAACTGCAAGCAAGAAAGTCTCATCCATCTGCCCCATGGAATCTAAGTCTCCTCTCAATCAGAGATGGAATGGGCATCACCATCACAGAATCCTCAAGTTTGGGGAATGGACAACAGACTAGAGTAGACTTGCAGTTGTTCTACTGTAGACTTGTTGTGATCCTAGTAATGGAAGAACTTTTATAGTGGATGTGGAGGTAGTGGCCACTGGAGGTTTTCAAGGGAGGTAGAGGGAAACATAGGTGTAATTTGGTTGCATTTTTAGGACTTGGGAATTATCCTGAATGATATTGCAATGACAGAGACAGGCCACTGTAAATTATGCAGTAACTTGCAAAAATGTGTGGGATAACTCAATGTAAACTATAATCTTCACTTAGTGGCAATGCTTGAGATGTGTTCATTAATTTTGGCAAATGAACCACGCTAATGAAGGATGTTGTTGATATGGGGAAATGTGGGAGGGCTAGGGAGCAGGGCATATGGAAATCCTCTATATTTTTTGTGTAACATTTATGTAATCTAAGATTCTTTTTAAAAAACAACAACAAAAATATACTTTTAAACAAGGGCACTGATGTAGACTTTACCCATTTGAACTATGGGACTTGTTCAGTTATTTTTTTTTTAAGATTTATTTTTACTTATTTATCTCCCCTTCTCCCCCCTCCCCACCACCCCAGTTGTCTGTTCTCAGTGTCCATTCACTGTGTGTTCTTCTGTGTCTGCTTCTATTCTTGTCAGTGGCACTGGGAATCTGTGTCTCCTTTTGTTGCATCATCTTGCTGTGTCAGCTCCCATGTGTGCAGCCACCACTCCTGAGCAGGCTGAACTTTCTTTCATGCTGGGCAGCTCTCCTTATGGGGCACACTCCTTGTGCATGGGGCTCCCCTACAAGGGGGACACCCCGGTGTGGCACAGCACTCCTTGCGTGCATCAGCACTGTGCGTGGACCAGCTCCACATGGGTCAAGGAGGCCCTGGGTTTGAACCATGGACCTCCCATATGGTAGGCAGATGCTCTATCCATTGAGCCAACTCTGCTTCCCTTGTTCAATTATTTCATGCAATTGTGTCTCAGCTTCCTTGGAAGTGTTTATGCAAGAACAACAGATGGTGTTAGTGATGACAAAAATGCATCCTTGTTTAGCTATTGTCCAAAACAAGTTTAGCTAATGGATCTAATGACACTTGTGTTGCAACTATAGCTCTAGCAGTAGACTCAGGAAATTTCCTATTGTGATTGAAAGACTTCTAATCATTTTTTTGTTTATGATAACCCCTAGCAAGATGTGGCAGTTTGAGGTTTTCATGGACCCTGCAAATTTGTGTCTTTAGGGCTGATACATTACTGTGTGTGTAAGCCTGTTGTAGGTGGAATGTTTTAATTATATTACTTCAGTAGGGTGTGACACAGGGTGGGTCTTAATCCTCTTACTGGAGTCCTTCATAAAAGGGATGAATACGAAGAGATAGACAGAGAGAACACCCCAGAAGCTAAGAAAGAAAAGCCCAGAAGCAAAAAGTTAAAATAAATAGAACACAGAAGCAAAGGGAAAACCACAAATCAGGAAACTGAAGGCAAGGAAGCCCAGAGGAGGACGAAGAGCTCCAGGAGACACTGTCATGTGAGGGAGTCCTCAGCCCATCCTCAGAGACAAAAGCATCGCCTGATGAAGCCATGATTTGGAAATTTTCAAAGTTTCAGAACTGTAAGCTTGGAAGTCAGTAAATCCACATTGTAAAAGTCAGCTAATTTCTGGTATATTACATCCAGTAACTTTCAGCAATCTAAAACACAAAGGTAGCAACAATCAGCCCAAAGAGGCAAACCAAGAATTGTGAACACCCAGGTGAATCCTGTTTGGTTTCATAATGTACTTTGGGGGAGAAGTTTCAGAATAATTAAAAACTTTTAAGAAGTGCAGAGACCAAGTGCATATTGCCTGGACATTTACCAGCTATTAAGGCAATTCTGTGTCCAGGTAAATACCTTATGAAAGCCCCCACAAATTTTACAGGCAGGAAAATTGTTTTTAAAATAAAAGAAATGATATTCATTCAATCTATCTGCAGGAAAGACACTTCTAAAATCATATCATTGATAAACATCGTTGATGTGAACCCTAGTTTTCCAAATGGATACCTGGTGAGGGGATAAATAAGGAATTCAGTACAATCACATAACTTTAATTAATTTGGAGATTAAAAGTTAATCCAGAAAAAAATCTGATAATTTGAGTTTAGGGAAAATTAACCAGATCAGAAAATTCTTACCTGAGCTCTTATAAAAAGATAATTCCATAAACATGGTTCACATACATGAATTTTAAACATCTTGAAGTTCTAAATTGATCAGATAGATCTGCAATTGGGATACTATTGTAGTATCTATTGTAGAGAAACTCTCACTATGTATGAAGGAGAGTAATGTGTATAGGAAACTAATATGGGAAAGATTTTAATTGGACACTATCACTGAAGGATTAGTCTAGAATTCATGTGTGGGAAAGTGGAAATATATGTATGTGGACAAATGTTTTATAGTCTCTCATGTAATTCTTCACAACAGAGATCTCACACTCAAAAGAATTCCTTTAAATGTAATTGCTTGCAAGAACATTCCACTCACAGATCCACAGGAACTCAACATGCATTAATACAAAGGAGAAAGAAATCATATTTCATCAAACCATTTGGAAAAGTTCTTAGTGACCAGTCAACTTTTGATCCACGTAAGCAGAATCACAGTAGAAACAAATCATATAAATGTTATTGAAGTGGTAAAGCATATATTGAAAACTCTGACCACAGACAATACAATAAACTTCATTTTGGAGAGAAACCATGTGGATGTCTTCTATATGGGAAAGCTTTCATTAGATATTTTTTTTCACCTTAGACAACATGAAGAAACTTACAGTGCAGAGAAGCCCTATGAATGTCATTTAGGTGGAAAAGCCATCAATCTTCTATTCTTCATCAACACGAGAGAATTCACACTGTAAAGAAAGGCTCTGAATACCATCAATGTGGGAAATCTTTCATTCATAGTTCTCCCAACTGGCAACATGAGAGAATGCACACGGGACAAAAGCCATAAGTATATCATTTATATGTGAAAATTGGAGAGAATCCCTATGAATGTCATCATTGTGAGAAAGCCATCACTCAATATTCTGACCTAAAAGATAGGAAAGAATTCATACTGTAAAGGTATTGGACATTCAAGAGACTTCAGTCATAGATTTAACTTTTAAACACACCAGAAAACTCATATCCTAAAGAAACACTATGTTTATAATTAATATGGAGGTTCCAGTAGTCATCCATACTACTTCAGTTAATTTCAGGAAGCTCATACTGGAGAGAATCCATATGAAAGTCATTTATGTAGCAAAGCCCTTAGTAGATGGTTTGATGACATGAGAGAACTCACAATATAATTGTAATGGAAGTGGAGAGTCCTCATCTACTACTTTAACAGATAAGCACCATAAAAATCACATATGAGGAGTTCTATATATGTACTCAAAATGTGATTGCCTTAATTTATAATTTATCCTTTAAATAAGATGGGTGAACTCCACAGAAGTGAAACACTAGGTCTGTAATCACTGTGCACAACCATTCAGCTAAATAACAATCCTTGGTGTTTTAAAGAAAATTGAGTTTATGAATAACCATAAAAACATGAAATGAGAGGAGAAATTATTTATGAGGAGGATGAGATCCTTTGGGGGATTTCCAGAAAATCCATGGTGGAAAATATACTCAATGGAAAATCAAGGGAAATCATTTATTCCGAGACTGGGGAGCTTGTGTGCATCAGTTATTGTGTTCCTGTGAGGGATATTGAGGGGGTTGGGAAAATGACTGTATATCTGGGGGCTGAGTTACAGAGATAAGTGGTAGAAATATTATAGATTTGGTATTGGAGAATGTGTGATGTCTGTGATTTGGGAGTCTTCCAGAGTAAATGAATATTGTTCTCTGGTTGTCTCCCATGGATCAATAATGGACATTTCTTTGTGTCTGTGGCTAAATATTTAAAGGGTGGGAACAGATGTTTGCCTTGTTTCTGATTTTAGAGGAAATAAAACCATCACAGTGACTAGAATCTTTATCAGTAGGTAAGAGGGTCCTGCACACAGTAGTTCAGTGACCCAAGCAGAGGTCCGGATAGTTCTCATTGTTCCTTGCTAATGGTCCAGTAGGGAGTATCAGTCAGAACCCACTGCAAGAATCATCTTGTTCATAATCAACATGTAATAGATTCAAAATCCACAAGGCCCATAGGCAATGACAATATGATGGTCCAGATTTGGAAATCCTGTCTTTGATATTAATTTTTGAAAGTTTATAATCCAGAGCATATATATATACATGAATTAATTTCTGCAGATTTCATACATAATTTTGGAAGACTGCTGAATGCTTTTAGTAAAATTGGGCCCACTAGAAGTATATTTGTTCTCACCATTACACCTCACATTTTATATAATATTGAAAGCCTGGATGCTTTACTGTAGAGACCAAGAAAAAGATGTTTTCTCTTGACACTTCCATTACATATTGATGTAATTGTGAGATTAGTGTAATACATCAGAGAGTGGAATAAAAATCAGAAAACTAAGAAAACTAAGGAAAATTTTTGTCTGTAGGTGTCATGATTGGGTATATAGGAACCATTATTAAATTCACAAAACACTTAGAGGTAATTAACAAATTTACAAATGTCCCATGGTCCAAAGTCAAAATAAACTTTAATTTCTATATACTAGAAATTTAATGAGTGAGGTACCCCATGTTCCTGGGACTATAATTTCATGGTGTCAGAGCTTCCATGTCTAGTTTGGTGGTGGATCCACCCTGAACCAGAAGCAGCCATGGGAAATTTAGTTATTTCTTGGATGTCACTCACCAGGAGTAAGTTCATTGTTCTCCTTCTCCAGGCAGAGATCATCCTCATCCTCTGTCCCATGAAGATTTCCAGTTCCATTGCAAGTGAAAAGCAGCTGGACGCATTCTTCATTGGTTATGTCATTTCAAAGATGTCTATCAAGATAGATCCCTTGTAATAAACATCAATATGGGGAGGCGGACTTGGCCCAGTGGATAGGGCATCTGTGTACCACATGGGAGGTCCGCGGTTCAAACTCCGGGCCTCCGTGACCCGTGTGGAGCCGGCCCATGTGCAGTGCTGATGTGCGCAAGGAATGCGGTGCCACGCAGGGTTATCCCCGTGTAGGGGAGCCCCATATGCAAGGAGTGCACCCCATAAGGAAAGCCGCCCAGCACGAAAGAAAGTTCAGCCTGCTCAGGAGCAGTGGCTACACACATGGGAGCTGACGCAGCAAGATGATGCAACAAAAAGAGACACAGATTCCCAGTGCCACTGACAAGAATAGAAGCAGACACAGAAGAACACACAGCGAATGGACACAAAGAACAGACAACTGGGGTGGAGGGGAGGGGGGGAAGGGTAGAGAAATAAATAAAAATAAATCTTGCCCAATAACTCAATTTCCAAGATTATGGCCACCCAGGTTCTCTGTCATGCTCTGAAGCCACAATTTCTGAAAGGACCAATTACCTCCATTTTTTAACCCAGACCTTCCAGGACTGATCATTCAATCTAGGGAGGAAAGTATATCCTGAAGAAATTTGATAGAACCAATGATATTGCCCATCTGTTCTGAAAGGTCAGGAGTTTCAAGTGCAACCAGAGGAAGCAAGTGCTTTGGTATTCTGTTGCCTTTACCAATGTTCCCATGGTACCCCGCAAGAAGGAGTCACCTGCGACAGCTCCAGGTTTGAATTGGGAGGTTCTTTCAGTAACACCACTGCCACCTACATCACAAATCACACCAGGGATTGTGTTCTCCATTGGGTACACTGATTTTAGGATTCCTTTCCAAAGACATAGCCTAATCAGGCAGCTGCCTGGACCTCCACCTCCTCAGAGCTCTGTATTTCCCAACATATGCTGCAGTGTCATGTTTCTCTTCCCCTGGAACACAATGGTCAATGTCTAAATAGCCTTAATTCCACAAAGGTCCCACCCAATATGTTGTTCTTCCTGATGACCAATGTGGGGTTGTTACTTGAGTTATCCATTCAATGAGTTATCACCCCTTTTGCTTGGAGGTCATAGGGAGCATGAAAGCCAATATCATGTAATGGTAGCATGTCCTTTGCTGGGCTACATTAGATGCAAATGAGATAACTTGATCTGATTGTTGTATATCACATCACATACCTTAGGTGTTTCTGTAAGACTGCAAAGGTGGCTCCAGTGCATGTGAATTACTGTCCCATTATCTAGAGGATTTGTCTACATTAATGATACACCATTGAAATCCATGACTCATAATAAGCAGTCTAATGTGGTTGAGTTGTCATCCTCAGACAAGGCCTAAGACCCAGCTGATATGGCCCACCACACCATACAGTGTGGTTTAAGCTCATTGTCATGAGTCACATGACTGTACTGTCTTTAGATTTGGCCTCTTTAAGAGTGTGTCCTTATGATTTGCTCATTCTTTCATCTGAGTGGGGCTTTTGTGTCCTATTCTATGGTGGCTCTAGTGAGAAATCATTGCAACTTTTTTGAGCACATGATTGCTTGACATGGAAATCTCATCCATGTTCTGCTTCAAATGGCCTTTTGCAATGGGTGTCAATAATGGTGACAAACTGATCTTCCCAACTCACAAGCTGCGGTCACCCCTCGGGCTGAAGTGTGGTCTGCTGGCCTGGCGGGGGAGCAGCCGCGGCAGGCCAAGCCACTGCCCCCATAATAGGGTGGCTGATCGGACTCACCGCCACCCCTGAAGGGAGCTTGGCATGGGCGCAGAGTGCCCTCGGGTCTCCCCTTCTAGGCAGCCATGCTTCCGCGGCCGCCCCTCCTCCCGGATGGTGCCACACGATGCCTGTGGGGCGGCACCCTTCTTCTTCTTTCTCCCTGCGCAGGCGCAGGGCGGAAAATTCCAGTCTGCCCTTTTCCCCTCCCCCGACAGCAGCAACAGCCAGGCGTGGGTGGGGAAATCCAGTCTGCCCTTTTCCCCTCCCCCGACAGCAGCAACAGCCAGGCGTGGGCGGGAAACTCAAGTCTGCCCTCCACCCCAGCAACAGCAGCCACCAATCCCTAAACCCTGCCCCTTCCCCCAGCAACAGCGACAGCCAATCCCTAACCACCACCCCTCCCCCGTCCAGTACCGCCCACTGACCTTTCACCGGCAACCAATCAGAACAGGGCGTGGCTTCGACCAATCAGCCTTCCCCAGCCCCTATAAAACTGTTGCCTCTCCCTCAGTAAAGTGGACTTGCGTGTTTACCTTGTCTCCACGGTAGTTCTTCTGCCGTGCGCCCTCCAGTCCTGAGAGCCCCCGACAAGGGCCTGGCCTCCCTTGTCCCCAGTTCGTCGCCTGCTTCTCCGGGCGACCCCCTTGTCGCCGGCTTCGCCAGGTGACCCCGTCAGCCGAACCGTGCAACCCCTTGTGAGACCGATCCCTCGTCTGCTGCTGGACCGACCCCTCGTCCAGAGCTGGACCGACCCCTCGTCCGCAGCCAGACCCCACCTCTACCGACCGAGCAAGCCGCCGCAACAAGCTCTTGCCATGGCCTCTGTGCTCACATGGAAGAACTTCTTATAATCCAATCACTGATTTTCTAGTCACTGGACAATATGGATAGTCAATTTGCAAGAGCCCTTGAATCTATAAATATGTAGCAGAAATTTGTCGTTAGAGAAGCCTGCACAGCCATCCCTACCACATGGAGATAAATCCACTGGACAGAACACCCTTGGTCTAAAGGTGGTCATTCTTGGGCCAGATGGCCACAGGGTCCAATTGACTCTATCAGTGTTTTAGTTTGCCAATGGGCTGCCAATGCACTGTACCAGAAATGTGTTGGCTTTTATCAAGGGCATCTATTTGGGGTAAAAGCTTACAGTTCCAAGGTCATGAAAAGTCTAACTCAATGCACAATTAGAGGTGCTTTCTCACCAAAGTCAGCTGCAAAGTGTTGAAGCAAGATGGCGGGCCAGCTCTACCTGGTCTGTGCCTTCTCCTCTAAGCTGTACTGTCTCTTGGAGCTCAGCTGAGGGCAACCAGGCTTTTCTTTTACTGGACCTCCTCACTAAATGCTTTCTTACCAAGTCAGTTGTCACATGTTGAAACAAGATGGTAGGCAATCCCTGCCTGATCACTGCCTTCCCCTCCAGGCTGTACCACCTCCCAGAGCTCAGCTGAAGGCAACCAGGCATAGGGCTTGTCTCTTACCTGGCATCCTCTCTCAGGCTCAGCTGCTCCACTTTCTTCCTGATATCAGCTACAAGCTATCAGGCAAATGGTTCATCCTTCCCTGGGTCCTCAGCTCCTTGAGCCTCTCCTTTCTGATACATGGCAGCATCAAATATGGCAAAGCTCTCTTTTCCAGTGTCCCCATTTTTATCAGACCCAGAAAGAGGACAGACACGCAACCTCATTCACTTCTCACTGAGGTAGTCCAATTGAAAAAAGATCTCACACCTACAGGAGTGGCTGAACCCACAAGCATAATATTTCTATAAATTTCTCTTTTGGGGATCCATAAAATAATTTCAAACTGATACAATCAACTATGAGTTTTGCATTTGATCTGTGAAACAAGACATATTATCATTTGGGTGACCCCACTTAGCCAAGGGAGGGGCAGAACTGTCCCCTGTGGGCTGTTCAGCCCCATCCAGCAAAGTAGAACTTTGTTCATAGAGCCAGCTAACTCTTTGAAGTCCTACTGAGGCTTGATCTTGGATATATCATTTCCATTTAATGATGGAGCTGGGGTGAACCTGTCCTACTATATTAGTAGGACTACTGAGTACCCACAATGATGGGCACTTCTGGTCTTAGAGTCACAGAGGGTACATTAGTAGTTAAATGCTCAGTCTCTGCTGAGCAATAATGGGGTAAAAGCTGTCAGTCAAGGTGGGAAATGGGTACTTAGTGGCCACCTCAGATATTTTGTATGTCCAAAACTCAAGGACCAGTATGCTCCAATAGCAATTTCTTGTTGCCACAGACTACCATCCATGTAGGTAGAAGTCACTGAGACCTATAGCTCCATAGGACTAACAAGTTCCATTAGCTCCAGTGGCACAGGCTGTGCCACTGCATGTTGTGACAAACTGGTCACCACAGGGGAGTGAGTGGGCTAGATATCAGGTTGTGCAGGTGGTTTGAGGGTGTGTCAGGCCTTTCAGGGACTGAGCTAGGCTAGAGAGGGCAGGACAGCAGCCAGGATCCAAGGGCACACCCCCTGAGGATGCCTTACCTGGTGGGGTGTAAGAAGTCAAGGGGAGGCATGTCTCATTGGAATCTGCAGGGTGGAGTGATGGGTCCCAGTTGGCCCTTGGCCTCTGGTCAGCCAGACATGTGGCCAGTCACTGCCAGGGCTATCTCACTTCCTGCATTCTGGCTGCCACTCTTGCCCTTAAATTGTGGCATGAACCTGACAGGAGGTTTATTGCAGTGGCCAGGGCTCCTAGGGGACTGGTGGCAGTGAGGTGGGGTTGGCATGTAGGAGCCCAGCACCAGGACCCCTCAGCATCTGCAGCTGGGCAAGGCTCCACAGGGCCCATTGTGCAGCATGACACTTGAGGCTCCAGGCTGGGGTAGTTGGTAACCATGGCTATACTAGCTTGAACTCCAATCTCCTCTGATATCAGGAACTAAGCACAGTTGATAGGAAGTACTCCCTCACCCAAGTGATAGCTGACTGGGTGAAGGTTCCCTGACTGGCCAGAAGCACCTCTACTCATGTTTTCCCGAAGTCTTGGAAACATCAAGGACCGTGTTCTCCCTCCAATGGATCTTCAGAAGCTCTGCTACTGTACAGGTCAGAATCCACCTTGGCATCCAGAATACATGGGGGCTGCCAGTTGGGGGTGGGGAAGGGTAGGCAATGACTTGGGGATTTGGGGTGGTAGGTAAGCATCTGCTCCTAACCCCACTTCAACCCTCAGAACCTTAGTCTGTGTTTCAAGGGTCTTTCAAAAGAAACCTGTCTGCAGACAGCCAGGGCCCAGGACAGAGCACTGGGAGGATACGTGGAAGCTCAAGATGGCTGTTGAGTACATGACTGTGGATTAAGAAAATGGATGGATTTGGTCAAGCAGAAATTACTATTTTTTCCCAGTTTAGAAGGACAGGGAGGGAAACAGACTTGGCCCAGTGGATAGGGCATCTGTATACCACATGGGAGGTTTGTGGTTCAAACCCCGGGCCTCCTTGACCCGTGTGCAGCTGGCCCATGTGCAGTGCTGATTGTGCAAGGAGTGCTGTGCCACGCAGGGGTGCCCCCGCATAGGGGAGCTCCACGCACAAGGAGTGTGCCCGGCAAGGAGAGCCGCCCAGCGTGAAAGAAAGTGCACCCTGCCCAGGAATGACACTGCAAACACTGAGAACTGACGCAGCAAGACGACGCAACAATAAAAAAAGAGACACAAGATTCCCATGCCGCTGACAACAACAGCAGCGGACAAAAGAAGGACACAGAGAACAGACAGCTGGGGTGGGGGGTGGGGAGGGGAGAGAAATAAATAAATAAATCTTTAAAAAAAAATAAGGACAGGGAGGTCTCAATTTTTTCCTTTATCCAACCTAAAGTTTATGATTGTTCTCATCTTTCCTTCAGTTTCTTTCTTTTTTTTTTGTTCCCTTCAGTTTCTAAGATTGCTTTCTAATCAGCTGTAATCTCTAACATTACAATTTTGTAATGTGTTCCTTTTGTATTTCCATGCACAATTTATTTGATCAAGGTTATAGGGTTTCATAGAGGTCATATATAATATAAAAAGAAAAGTTCCCATTGTATTTTGACATTTCTATTACTCCTTTTAACCTAACTTAAAAAAATAATTCTATTATTTTATCCATTTTTTCCAAACACTTAATTCTTCAGTATCTTTACTACATTTATCCAGCAGAAGAGAACTCTCTGAATAACACACAGGTAGCTTCCTCCCCAGGCTGTGTGTTCACTGGTAGCTGGTAGACATGAGGTAAGTAGTTTGGGTTGAAAGCTCTGCATTTCTAAGGATGTATATCGTCCACCAGAAGAATACTCTTGTATTTTCTGAGAGTGGATGTATTTCAAATATTACAGGTGGAGAACTAAGGTTTGTTTTTCTGCTTACCTTGTTATGAACATGAGTATAATTCAACAGACCATCTCACAACCAGCCAGTAAGCACAGTAATCTCCACCTTTGGCAAAAAAATGTGTAGATATTGGTTTAAGTACCAGGCTTATGAATGAGGCAAAGGTAACTGTGAGAAAAGTTTACATACAATAAATCCCACAAACTGCCTTCAAACAGGATGTCAGCATTCCCTGAGACAGTCTTTTGAAATACAAAATACAAACTTCATTTTCCTAAACACAATCCAGTCTATATGGATATAGTTTATTCTTATGATAAAGTCATTCTTTGTTCTTTGGGATGAATCCCAAGACTCTTTATTTCCTGATCTCTTCATCATGGCAAGGTTGTCATCCAGCCACACATCAGACCTTTTGTGCAGGAAGGAATAGTTACTCCATTTAAATGAAAGGTCCCATGTTACCCTCAGCTTTCTCTCTGTTTCATTTCTGGGTCTTATCATTTCAAGAAGGGCTCCAATTATATTCATTCTGGTACAAACCATGACTTCTGCTGATTTGGGAATCTACTTTAAACTCCATGGCACAAGCAGCTAAAAGTGGCTGACAAATCAGGATGGGCTGTGAGTAACTTTCTCCAGCCACTCAACGTCTGACCTTGTGTTACTCTTTAGTCTTTCACCTGTTATTTCATCCATCCTCCCCCAATGGACTCTCTCATTGCTACCTCAAAAGCCTACAATCCTGGACTTCATGCTATGGTCATATAAAAAGGCCCATATGTCCTCTCTCCAGAATATGACCATGAACTGACAAAATTGACCAAAGCCATCATTTCAGCTCTCTCAGAAGATATGAAAGGCATACATTAGTCTTAATTTTTAGTAACATTTATGTTTCTGAGAGGAGTTGGAATCTGTGGCATCTGATATGAGGTTACTTCCACTCCTCTCCCCACCCAAGCTTAGTCATTGCAGAGAATCTACAAGGAAGGGTAGGAATAAGATGAGGAGCACCTGTCCCACAGTTTAAGAAGGCTCATTAAACATGGAGCAGTTGGCACATCCATTCTTAGCAGCATAGAAGTGACAATATTTAGGAGAATACCAGTAGGTCCACTCTAACTCTAATTCATGTTTTATTCCTCCATTCTGTGGACCTGGGGATGGTGATGTCCACTCCACCTCTAAATCAAGAGGGAGCTTAGATCCCACATGGCTGATGGATGCTCATTCTCCTGATTGCACTTGTAGGCACTCTAGGTTTCCTGGTGTGGTGGTTGATCTTCACCTTCCTGTTAGTTGACCTGGGTAAGTCCAACAAACAAGAAAGTAGGAGTTGCAACTCTGCTGAGGCTCAGGGCCCAGCTGGAACATGGCCACCCCAGAGATTCAAGTCTCCTGAGTATACACCAACCCCAGTGCCAACCACAGTTCAGTAAAAGTGACAGAAGAGGCACTGTCACTCTAGCAATGGAAGAAATTGTATCATTGATATGGAGACAGTGGCATGGTAGTTACTGAGGGCAGGGAGAGGGAAGAAGAGATAAGATGTGGTGGCATTTTTGGGACTTGGTGTTGTCATAAATGAATTTACAGGGACAGATGCTGGACATTATATATCCTGCTATAACCCACTGAACGGACTGGGGGGGATTGTAAACTACAATGTAAACTATAATCCATGTGGTGCGGCAGTGCTCCAAAATGTATTCACCAAATGCAATGAATGTGCCACACTGATGAAAGAGGTTGTTGATGCGGGAGGAGTGTGTGTGGGGGGTGAGGTATATGGGAAAACTCATTTTTTAATGTAACATTTTTCGCAATCTATGTATCTTTAAAAAAAGACAATTAAATAAATAAATAAAAAGTAGTGACAATCTTAGAATTAGAGGTGGTGTGGGCATCAGCATCTCAAAATCCTCAGGATTAGGAAATGAATGACAGACTAGACTTTGCACTATTCTACTATAGAGTTATTGCTATTCTAGCAATGGAAGAATTTTTGTCATTAATGTGGAAGCAGTGGCCACCAGAGGTTCTGAGGGGAGGGAGAGGAAAAAATAGGTGTAATATGGAGGCATTTTGGGACATTGTAATTGCTCTGAATGACATTGCAATGACAGATATATACATGACATTATATATCTTGTCATAACTCACAAAATTGTGTGGGAGAGAGATTAAAATATAATGTAAACTATAATCCACAGTTAGTGGCAATGCTCCAATATGTGTTCATCAATTGTAACAAATGTACCACACTAATGAAGGATGTTGTTAATATGGGAGAGGGTGGGAGGGGTAGGCAGTGGGGCATATAGGACTCCCCTATATTTTTTATGTAATATTTTTGTAATCTAAATATCTTAAAAAAATAAAAATAAAAAGTTTGTTAAAAAAAGAAGTAACAATTCCAGAGGCAGGAAGCTGGGGAGGGTGAAGGACTCTGCTAGCCTGGGGCTGAGTTCCGGGAAAGCACCTGCCCAGCTGAGGCTGCATGCAGGAGCAGAGGCGGCCAGATAGGGTCCCGGTCACCCACAAGCCCCTGGCTGATCCTGAGGCTGCACGTGTGCACCAGGGAGAATGAAAGGGCCCAGTAGAAAGGAAAAGTCAGAGCAGATGCTAAAATAGCATGATTTTTCAATAATTCTCTACACATACAGACCTATGAACAGAGGACTGGAGCCTTAGTGGCCTAATGTTGAACACAACATCTGCCCAAATATTACCTGACAATTAACCTACACAGACACAGGTGCTACCCATAGGAAACCAGAAAGAATGATATAATATATGTTATAAAGTGTATGTTACAAATTTGTATGTTTATTTATGTGTATATGCATGCATATGTACATATATGCACATGCATTTACTGAGTAAAGACATATTCCGTTGTTTAGTACAGGCAAGAGAGAGTTCATAGTTTTAGTCCAAGCAGTATCCAAACAGAAACATGTATGAAAAAAATATCAACAGCATTCAGCAGGAATGAAAACCATGATGACAAGTAAAAATCAGAATCCAGAGATGCTAAACTGTATTTATGTCAAAATAAATAAAAATATTGTTCCATCTAAAATGATCATTTTTCAGAAAAAAAGACAGTGATGCATACACAGGGGAAAATGCAATGAATAAAAATGGTCCACAACTACCTTCAGAAGTTTGATAAACAGATAAGACATCAGTTATTATAAATATATTTACGAAGCTAAAGTAGAGCATATGTAATGAATGAAAACAAAGTATGACTAAACTGCAGGAGCAAACTGAAATTCCCAAGAGGGAGATTGAAAATATTTTTAATAAAACAAATGGAAATTTTACTGTCAGCAAACAATAATTCATGAAAAATTCTGTAGAGGAGCTGAACAGCTCTTTCAATATGGAAAAAAAATGAACCATGAACTTATAATCTACTCTTAATGATCACAGCTAAAAAGTATCAAGGAAAAATTAATAGAACCTTAGAATCCTGTGAGATACTTTATATCAAATCAAATATACCAGCATCCATGAAAATAGGATTTCCAGAATGATAGAAGACAAAGGGGAAGAAAAATATTTGAAGAAATATACACCGAAAATTTCCCAGATTTAATGATATACAATATACATACCCAAGAAACTCCAAAAAAACTAAGAACGACGAATACAAAGAGATCCACTTATCACAGTCAAACTATGAAAATCAAATACAAGGAGAAAATCTTGAAAGCAACAAGAGAGAAACTATTCATCACACAGAGAGGAATGTCAATAAGATTAATGGGTGGCAGTCACAAAGCAGTGGAATGACATGGTCAAAACACTGTAAGAAAATCACTGTCAACCATGAATTCTATATCCAGCAAAATGAAATTTAAATAAAAACAATCCAAGATAAACAAATGCTAAGAGAATGTGTTGCTAAAAATATGCTGCCTTGGTTTGCCAGGCTCCTATCACAAATACCATGCAGTGGCTGGCTTAAACAGTGAGAATTATTGCTTCACAATTCCTGAGGTTAGAAGTCCAAAACCAAGTTTTCTGCAAAGCTATGCATTCTCAGAGTCAGTCATTCTGGTGATGGCAGTCCCTCATCATGTGGTGATGTGCTTGAGCTCTGCCTGTGACTTTCTCCTGCTCACTTCGGCCAAATTAATTCTACCTATAAAGGACCCATTAATAAGGATTAAAGCTCACCCTGATTCATTTGTCTCACACTCAAATAGGAACTTAGAAAATCCTATTCTCAAATGAGTCCGCACATTAATGGATAATACATTTTCCAAGGGTCCTATTTATAAATAGAGTCACACCCATGGGAATAAGAATGAAGAATAAAAACTAACCTGTATTGGGGACAACCAATTAAATCTACCATACTTGCCTTACTAGAAATCTGAGAACAAGTACTTCAGACTGAGAAAAACTTACTCTAAATGGGAAGCAATGATGAGCACCAGAAATTATAATTATGTTTCTTAATATAAAAGCTTTATAGGTATACTTTTTTCATTTATTTTCTTAACTTCTTCAAAAGATGTAAAATTGTATAAATTACTAAATATTACATTACATGGTGCATTTGTAACATATATAGAGATGGCATTTATCCAATAGCATTCAGAAAATGGAGAAGAAATAGAGATATATTGGAGCAGTTTCTATATTTCTGGAATTAATTTAGCATTGATCTGAAATACATTGTCATAAAATAATTGTATTCCAAACTTTCAGTTACAATCCCTAAAGAATAACTAAAGGAAAAGTTAAAAATAATCTAATAAATTTAAACTGCACACTAAAAATAAATTGCACAAATGAAGACAGTCAAAAGGAACAGAGGAGCAAACAAGAGAGCAGACATAGAAACAAACTAGCAATGTGGGATGTGTCAACCCAGACATGCCAAAAACTTCATTAAATTTGAATAGCCTAAAGAGCCTAATCATAATTAGAGATTGTCAGATTGGATAAAAATGGGAAGAACCAACTGTGTACTCTCTACAGGAGCACCACCTTAGATTCATAGACACAAAATAAGTTTAAAATAAAATGATTGAAAAAGACACCATTCAAACTGTAATCATTAAAGAATTGGAGGGGTTTTTTATATATAACATAGGGTGAAAAAGACTTTATGAGAAGAAATATTACTAGAGACAGGGACATTTCACAATAACGAAAGAATCAATACATCAAGAAAATATAGAACTTGTAAATTTATACTCACCTAACACCTAAGCCTCAAAACACCTGAAGTAAATTTTTTTTTTTAAAGATTTATTTATTTATTTAATTCTCTCCCTCCCCCGGTTGTCTGTTCTCTGTGTCTACCCGCTGCATCTTGTTTCTTTGTCCGCCTCTGCTGTCGCCAGCGGCACAGGGAAGTGTGTGTGGCACCATTCCTGGGCAGGCTGAACTTTTCTTTCGTGCTGGGCGGCTCTCCTTACGGGGCGCACTCCTTGCGCATGGGGCTCCCCCACTCGGGGGACACCCCTGCGTGGCGCGGCACTCCCTGTGCGCATCAGCACTGCGCATGGGCCAGCTCCACACGGGTCAAGGAGGCCTGGGGTTTGAACCGCGGACCTCCCACATGGCAGACGGACACCCTAACCAGTGGGCCAAGTCCGCCTCCCATGAAGTAAATTTTTAACATCTATCTCAGGATATCCCTGTAAATAAGGAAGGGACAAGTCTGCTGACTCTTGATTTCCTCCAACTCAGTTCTTCCCACTTTATGCTGCCAAGTTCACAACATTTAGCCTATTTTACTCATATATTTATGAATTTGGCTTATGTAGAGCATGTTCTCTCTCTGCAAGTCCAGCCTATACTGGGTTTTAGTATATACAGTTGATGTACAATAATTGCATTTGAATGAACAAAGGAAAGCATGAATGAATCAATGACACTCCAGTCAGAGCATATTCTAGGAACTATTATAAGTTGTTCCAGATGCCTTTTAGTAACATTTCTTTAAGAAATTTAAGGACACACCCTAGGGTAGGCAAGGAGTAAAGAGTTCATGGAGAAACAAGAAAAGAGATAGTACACAATTCCAGACACGGGTGTGGGTGTGCTACATAGTAAGACCTCAGTAGCATTTTTTCGAATTGAACTCTTAGGGAAGTTAGTGGGCATTCAGTGAAAAATAGGAGTTAAGTTCTCTAACTTTACCTTCCCTGTTTTTTTCTTGGACATTTTCAATGTCCATTATTGTGTTTCAATACATTTCCCCACTTTCACTAACTTAGGCTTATTTGACAAGAATTTTATTAATATCTTGAGAATTTCTCCTCAGAACCCTGTTTGGAATATGCTGATCTCTAGTGTAAGATAGCTCTGAAAGGCTGTTGGGAGATGAACCTGGAGAGGTGGATCATGGCCAGGCCATGAGATTTCTGGTAAAAATGCAGATGAATTTGAAACTTATTGTATAGACAACATAAACCATTGAAAGATTTTAAATAATGGAATTATGTAATCTTATTAGCATTTTATAAATATCTTAGCAGCAGTGTAGTGGATGAATTGAAAGGAGGAGATGCAAGAAACAGAGGAACTAGTGGGAAGTTTTAGGCAATGATAGAGGATATAAGTGATGAAGACTTGGACTACATCTAAGAGAAAAATAGGCAGGAGGGGTGAAATTAAGAAACCATATTTAGGAAGTAGAGTTGAAACATCTTCATGACTAAAAGAATGAGTGAGCAGGAGGTGTCAAGGAAACATTCTGGCTTCTGGCTTAGAAATTGGTGATGACATACATCCCGACAGAAAAGAGGGGACAGAATTTTGGGGGAAGAGCTTTAGTTTGAGGTAGCCATCTAATTAGGAAATTAAAATGTGGGCTCAGGAGAGAGTTCTGAGCTAGATGTGAAGAGTCAGGTGTCATGTGGATATAGATTCAGTTGAAGACGTAGGTTTGTATGTGGTCACTCAGAAAGCATAAGTAGAATGTGAGGGAAGTGTGCAGGGGATTGAACTTTGGGGAACATCAACATGTAAAGGTTAAATAGGGGAAGAGGACACCGAGAAGGATGAAACTGAAGGGATAGGAAGGAAACCTAAAAGGTTATCATTGGAAGCTACGGTGGTGGTAGGGAAGAATATAAACAAAGCTATAAACAATACTGAGAAATGAAGAAGAAAAGATCAAGAAGTATAAAGAAATGAAGGATCCCATTGCATATGAGAACTTGAATGTGACTGGCAACCTTAGGAGAGCTGTTTCAGACGGCACACTTGGCCCAGTGGTTAGGGCATCCGTCTACCACATGGGAGGTCTGCAGTTCAAACCCCGGGCCTCCTTGACCCGTGTGCAGCTGGCCCATGCACAGTGCTGATGCACGCAAGGAGTGCCCTGCCACGCAGGGGTGTCCCCCGCACAGGGGAGCCCCACGCACAAGGAGTGCGCCCCGTAAGGAGAGCCGCCCAGTGTGAAACAAAGTTCAGCCTGCCCAGGAATGGTGCCGCCCACACAGAGAGCTGACACAAGATGAAGCAGCAAAAAGAAACACAGATTCCCGTGCCGCTGACAACAACAGAAGTGGACAAAGAAGACACAGCAAATAGACACAGAGAACAGACAACCAGGGTGGGGAGGGGGAAAGGGGAGAGAATAAATAAATAAATCTTTAAAAAAAAAAAAAAGGGAGAGCTGTTTCAGTGGAGTAGTTGGCTGAAGTGTGGCAGGATGGCAGTGGGTCAAATTGACAATAAGTACATTGTGTTGGATATTGGCAGAAGACTCATATATGAAGCTTAGCTCTGAGAGAGTAATGAGAGGGCAGTACTTAGAGCGGTGGGAGCCTTCAAGGGGAAGCTGCTCTCTTGGTGTTGCATGAGATTTAAAGAGAGTGAGAGCATGCTTATGTGCTAAGGGAAAGCCAGAGAGAGAGAGTGATATCTTAGAGGATTGAACAAGTTTGTTGAAGCAGGACAAGGAGTGACATAGTCAAGGCCAACTGCAATAGGCCTACCAATATTTTCTACTCTACTTTCTTTGTCATCAACTAGTAAATTTCCTTAAGACACAAAATTTAGGATAGGTTCAGTAAGTTGGTTAGAAACATCTTCTAACACATTAGTGTATTCCCTACCATGGTAGGCTAGACACAACTATTTGCTCCCCTGCCCACAAACATGCCTTGCTCGTCCTGCTGCTTCTGTCCTGCTTACATCCCATCACAATACTATTCCACCACACCACTCTCCATAAATAGATTATGTGAATAAAACCCAAAATTCAGATGATGGGATCCAGTGGAGAAGATTTTGGTCCCCATCCTGTCACCCTACAAAGGCCACCTTGGATCCAGTCTGTGCCCCCTTCATGATCCCAGTCCTTGTTTTGGTTGGGAAAGGCTGATTTTGGAAATTTCTTCCTGGGGTGATTTACCTCACAGAATTTGCCTTCCAGAGGAAGACAGCAAGAAACAATGAAAGCAATGTGAAATCTACAGAGGTGGACCATCTGGGACAAAGGCCTGCCAGCCTCAAATACCTGCAGAGGGAGGTCTATATCCTGGGAAAAGAGGGAAAAACCAAATTCCAGCGAACAGTGGAACTCCAAAACCACTAAGGAACAAAATCTTAAAACAAGACACAGGTCCAGAAAGACAGGGAAACCCATGCACACTGCATTTACCTTGGGCAGACGTGATAAGCTGACCAAAGAGAAAAAAAACAAAAAGGTCTTATCACCAGCTGGATACAATACACAAAGAAATAATATTCCAGGGAATAAGTTCCATGATTAACATTTTAAATATTAAATTGTACAGTGTGAAAGAAGAGTACAGTACAAACAAAAATAGAAAATGATGATTCATCCAAAGGAAGAGGATAAAAATACAGAGATTATGTGTACCTACAGAACACAACCTTTCAAAAAATGATCTCAAAAAAGTTCAAGAAGATGAAGGAAAATACAGATAAAGAACTCAAGGATATTGGCAAAACAATAAATGAATAATATGAGAGTCTAAGTAAAGTGATAGACATTTTAAAAAGTAGCCAAACAGAAGTACTGGAGTTGAAAAACACAATAACAGAAATGAAAAATGCCCAGGAAGATTACAAAAGCAGAATAGAGCTGACAGAAAAAAGAATCAGTGAACTTGGAGACAAGATATTTGAAATGAGTAAGGCCAAGGCCCATAAAAAGAAAAGCAATATTAAAAGTTAAAATAGCCTAAAACATCTATCAGACACCACAATTTATATGAATTTTATGAGTTTTCAAAGAAGAGAGAAAGAGGAAGAAGGAGTATTAAAAGACATAATGACAGAGAACCCCCCAAACTTTGCAAAAGATGTAATATGCGTATCTAAGAAGTGCAGAAAACACTAAATATGATAAACATGGAGAAAAACAAGCCCTGCCCTATACTGATGACACTGTCAAATGCAAAGCACAAGGACAAAGCTCTGAAATCTGCAAGAGAAAAAGAACATTTTATATATAAGGGAGTCTCAATTAGACTGAGTGTCAATTTCTCATCAGAAACCATGGTGGCAAGATGGCATTGGTATGAAATATTTAAAGTGTTGTAGCAAACAACTGCCAGCCAAGAATTTTATATCCAGCAAGACATTTAAAAAATCAGGGAAATGGGAAACAGATGTGGCTCAAGTGATAAGGCCTCTGCCTATCATATGGGAGGACACAGGTTCAATCCCTGGGGCCTCCTGGTGAAAAAGAAGAGAAAACATGCCTGCACATCAAGCGAGGGCCTGCTGGCAAACCAATTGCCCATGCAGTGAGCTGAATGCTGCGTGGTGAGCTGAGTGCCCATGTGAGTGCCCGCATGATGTGCCAAGTGCCCATGTGAGTGCCTGCATGGTGACCCAGTGCCTGCATGGCAAGTCAGTGCCTATGTAGTGAGCTGAGTGCCTGCATGAGTGCCCATGTAGTAAGTTGAGTGCCTGTGTGAGTGTCTGCATGGTGAGCTGCTGCCCATGCAGTGAGCTAGTGGCCCCGCAGTGAGCTGAGTGCCCATGCAAATGAGTCATGCAGCAAGATGATGATGCAATGAAAGAAAGATAAAGGGGAGAGTCAAGGTGAAGCATAGCAGAGACTAGGAACTGAGGTGGTGCAATTGACAGGGAACCTCTCTCCACATCAGAGTTCCCCAGGATGGAATCCCAGTGAATCCTAGAGGAGAAAGATGAGAAGACAAAAAAAGAAATAAATACAGAAGATCACACAGCAAATGAACACAGACAGCAAAAAACAAACAAACAAACAAACAAAAAAACAGCACGGCAAGAAGGGGGAGGGAAGAGAGAAAAAAATCAGGAGGTAACTGACATTTTCAGATAAGCAAAAGCTGAAGGAGCTCATCACCACTAGACCTGCCCAACAAGCAATGCTAAAGGGAGTTCTTCAGACTGAAATGAATGTATATGGCTCAAAACAGCATAAAGAAATAATAAACTGCAGTAAATGTAACCATTTGGGTAGTAATAAGCACCAGTATTATTGTATTGTATTGTTTGGTAGGTAAATCCACTTCTTCCTAAAAGTGTTAAAATGACAATGAATAAAAAGTAATGCTATTTCAAGGTTTTTGTAAATATAATGAACAAAGGTATAAATGGTAAAAAATACAAAATAATCTTGAGGGGACAGAGGAGTACAGTATATGTGCTTGTAATTGAAGTTAAGTACATATCAAATGAAAGATACTTGTTATTTATTTAGAATGTGATATTTTAATCCCATAGTAACAACAAGGAAAACAGATGAAAAATATTTCCAGGTAAAAATGAGAAGGCACTCAATATGTTACAACACAAGAAAGCAAATAAATATCAACATAGACTTAAATGGAAATGAGGTACAAAAATGGTATAAGCCTTACAAAAATTAAATAGCTAAATGGCTGAAGAAAGTCCTGAATTATGAGTAGTAGTGACTTTTAATGTACAGTGAATAAACTCTCCAGCTAAATGGCAGAGATGGGCAGAATGGATTTTAAAAAGTATGACCCAACTATATGCTGCCTGCAAAGAAATCATCTTAAATTCAAAGATACAACTAGGTTGAGGGTAAAAGGATGGAAAAATGTACTATGTAAGTTTTAATCAAAAGAGAACTGAGATAGCTATATTAATATAGGACATAATAGACATAGTCCAAAACAGATATGAGGGAAAAAGACTCTCATTACATACTGATAAAGGGGACAATTCAGCAGGAAGGTGTAACAGTTAAGAATAAACATGCACCTAATAGCAGAACCTAAAAATAAATGAAGAAAACACGGACAGATTTGAAAGGAGAAATTGAGAGTTATACATTAATAGGAGGAGACTTTAACATACCACTCTCAGTAAGTGATAGGACATCTAGTCAGAAGAATCAATATGGAAGGACAGGATTTGAATGATACACTAAATAAACTAGATCTAACAGACAAATATGGAACACAGTACACAACGAAAACAGAATACACATACTTCTTGAGTGCATGTGGTTCAATTGCCAGGTCTGTTGCATCACAAAACAAGTCTCAAAAAAATGGAAAAATATTGAAACCATACACTGTATATTCTTCCACCAGAACAGAATGAAGCTAGAAATCAATAACAGAGAAAGGGGAAATTCACGATAAACAAGAAACTCTAAACAACCAACGGGATAAAGAGGAAAATCAGAAGCATAATTATGAAATATCTTGAGGTGAATGAAAACGAAAATACAACCTACCAAAACTTATGGAATGCAGCAAAGGCAATGCTGGGATAGAAATTTACAGCTCTAAATGCTTACTAAAATTGAGGACAGGGGAGCAGGTGTAGCTTAGTGGCTGCATGCCTGCTTCCCACATACAAGGTCCTGGGTTCAACCCCTGGTACCTCCTCGAATAAATAAATAAATAAACAAACAAATAATTGTAGAAACTGGAAGAATGAGAAAAATAAACTCAAAACTGGAAGAATGAGAAAAATTAACTAAACTCAAAACAAGAAGAAGGAAGGAAATAACTAAGAACAGGGCAGAGATAAATGAAATAGAAAATAAAAACAATAGAACTAAAAAAGAAAAAGTTGGTTCTTCATAAAGATCAATAAACTACAAGCATTTAGCAAGACTGACAAAAAAAGGGAGAGGATACAAATAATGAAAATCAGAAATGATGGAGGGCATTACTACTCTCTGCTGCAATAAAAAAAGGGCTGTAAGTGGATACAATAACCGCTATCTGCCAATAAATTAGTTAAACTAGAGGAAATGGATAAATTCTTAGAAACACAGAAATTACCCATTGACTCCAAAAGAAACAGGAGTAACCAATAAACCAAGAACTAGTGGAAAGATTGAACCAGTAATCAAAAACCTCCCAACAGGGAAACGGACTTGGCCCAGTGGTTAGGACATCCGTCTACCACATGGGAGGTCCACGGTTCAAACCCCGGGCCTCCTTGACCCATGTGGAGCTGGCCCACGTGCAGTGCTGATGCGCGCAAGGAGTGCCATGCCACGTAGGGGTGTCCCCCGCGTAAGGGAGCCCCGCGCAAGGAGTGCGCCCCATAAGGAGAGCCACCCAGCGGGAAAGAAAGTACAGTCTGCCTAAGAATGGCGCCACCCACACGGAGAGCTGACACCACAAGATGACGCAACAAAAAGAGAAACAGATTCCCGTGCTGCTGACAACAACAGAAGCAGACAAAGAAACAAGATGCAGCAAAATAGACACAGAGAACAGACAACCGGGGTCCCGGGGGGGGGGAGGGGATAAATAAATAAATCTTTAAAAAAAAACAAAAAACAAAAAATAAAACCACCTCCCAACAAAGAAAATCCCAAGTCCACATGGCATCACAGGATATTTTTAAGAAACATTCAAAGAAGACTTTCTGGAAAAACTCTTGAAAAAAATTGAAGAGGAGGCAAAACTCCCTAAATCATTCAATGAGGCCAACAACACCCTCACACAAAAGTGAGATAAACATACCACTTTAAAAGAAAATTACAGATAAATATCTCTTCCGTATATAGTTGCAAAAATTTGCATAAAAATATTTGCAAACATAGGGAGTAGATGTAGCCCAAGTGCTTGAGCTCCTTCTTCCCATGTACAAGGTCCTGTGTTCAATCTCTTTATCTCCTTTAAAAAATACTAGCAAACCAAATCCAACAGAACATTAAAAGAATTATAAACCATGACCAAGTGGGATTTATCCCCAATTTACAAGGGTGGTTCAATACAAGAAAACCAATCAGTGAAACACACACATTAACAGAATGAAAGAAAATATTCTCATGATCATCTTAATTGATGCAGAAAAGGTATTTGACAAGATCAAACACACTTTCTTGAAAAAAACATGTAGAATACTAGGAATATAAGGAAAGCTTAGGAAGCGGACTTGGTCCAGTGGTTAGGGTGTCCGTGGTCCGGTGCCACTGACAACAACAGAAGCAGACAAAGAAGACTCAGCAAATAAACATAATAAACAGACAACCGGGGCAGGTGGGTGGGAATGGGAGAGAAATAAATAAATAAATAAATCTTAAAAAAAAAAAAAAAAAAAAGGAAAGCTCCTCCACACGACAAACGGCACATATGAAATGGCCACAGCTAAGATCCTACTTAATGGTGGAAGTCTGGAAGCTTTCAGTCTAAGATCAGGAACAAAACAAGGGTGAACACTGTCACCACTGTTATTCAAGATTATACTGGAGGTTCTAGCTAGAGAAATTAAGCTAGATAAAAAAATAAAATTCATCCAAGTTGGAAAGGAAGAAGTAAAACTCTCCCTGTTTGCACATGATATGATTCTATATACAGAAAATCCTGAAAAATCCATAACAAAGCTCCTAGAACTGATAAATGAATTCAGCAAATTGGCAGCGTACAACACCAACACCAAAAATAATTAGTGCTTCTATATAAAAGCAATGAACTATTGGAAGAAGAAACAAATTTTTAAAAATCCATTCACATAGCAATTAACAAAATCAAACATCAAGGAATAAATTTATCCAAGGATGTAAAGAATTTGACAAGAGAAAACTATTAGACATTGCTAAAAGAAATAAAGAAGATGTAAATAAATGGAAGGATATTCCATGGTCATGAGTTAGAAGAATAAATATTGCTCAGATGTTAATACTATTCAAAGCAATTTATAGATTCAATGCAGTCCCAATTAAAATTCCAATAACCTTCTTGCCAAAATGGAAAATCCAATCATCAAAATTACATGCACAGTAATCAAAACAGCATAGTAACAGCATAGTAATGGCACAAAGATAAACATATAAAACAATGGCATATAATTTAAATCTCAGAAATCAACCCTCACATTTATGTCCAACTGATTTTTACAAGATGGCAAAGACCACTCAATGGGAAAGAATAGTTTCTTCAACAAATAGTGCTAGAAAAACTGGATCTCCATGGACAAAAATTGGTGGCCTGCTACCTCAACCCATACACAAAAATCAAATCAAATTGACTCAAACACCTTAATATAAGAACTAGAATTTGTAACTATCAAACTCCATGGGACTTCATTAAAAAAGAACAACTTTTGTTGCTCAAAGGACTTTATCATGAAAGTTCAACTACAACCTACACATGGGAAAAAATACTTAGAAACCATATATCCAAGAAAGGATTAATATCCAGTAGATACATAAAGAAATCCTTCAATTTAACAACAAAAAGACAACATGATTAAAAAATGTGCAATAGACTCAAACAGACATCTGTCCAAAGAAGATCTAAAAATGACAAGAAACACATGAAAATGTGCTCACCATATTTAACCATCAGAGAAATGCAAAGCAAACCAAATGCAAACCAAACCTGTTAGGATGACTGCTATTAAAAAATGGAAAAGAGATGGCACATTTATTACAATTGCTGAACATGTATTGAAGCATTGCTACTAACCATGGACTATCATTTACATTATAGTTTGCCCTTTGTCCCAATGTTATAGGTTTAGATAAAATGTATAATGGCCTATATCTGTCACTGCAATGTCATGCAGGACAGTTCCAAAGCCCCCAAAATACCCCCATGTTACACCTATTCTTCCCTCTCCAACCCCACAGAAGCACTGGTCATCACTGCCTTTAAATCAATGATGCAAGTTCTTCCATAATAATATCTACTTTAGTCCATAGTTGCATTCCCCCCTTATGTTTATTCATTCCTAAATCTTGAGGACTTTGGGATGGTGATGCCCACTCTGTTTCTTATTGAGAGGGGACTTAGATTCCAGTGGGCAGATAGATGGAACTGTCTTCCTTGCAGTTGTAGAAACTCTGTTTTTTGGGATGAGCATTGTATATCATCATCCTTTAGTTAGTTGTCCTGGATAAGACCAATGAACTGGAGAGTAGGTGTTGCAACTCTGCTGAGATTCAGGGCTCAACTGGCATATGAATGAACCAAAGATTTAAGTCTCTGGGACATATATTTAACAAGTATAGTGCTAATTATAAGTTCAAATAAAAGGAGTAGAAGAGCCATATGTAGGGAAATTATAAATGAGCCTAACTCTGTTACATTGGGGAGCATATATTCCAAAGTAAGGCCCACTGACAGGGTGCCAAATTCCTGAGATTGTCTGCCTTGCCTATATTGTTTACATGTCTCTAGAGCCCTCAGAAGCCCCATTGTTTGAGGCAATGCTTACAGTGACAGTCAATGAAATCCTTCTGAGATATGCACAAGTGTAACATCTGGAATGACCTCCTGAGTCATTTTGAAATCTCTTAGCTGTTGTATGAATCAGCCAAAAGGGGTGCTGATGCAAGTACCAGAAATCTGTTGGCTTTTATAAATGGCATTCATTTGGGGTAGAAGCTTACAGTTATAAGGCACTAAAGAGTCCAACTCAAGGTATCATAAGTAGTACTTTCTCACAAAATGTTGCCATATATTGAAGCAAGATAGCAGGTGATGTCTGAGAGGGTTCAGCCTTTCTTTTCCTCTTAAGGTTTCATGGGCCCAGCTCTTCCAACCTCAGGTGTAGGGTTGTGGGCTCATTTCTTTATGGGCTCAGCTGTTCTGGTCTCTTCACAAAGTCAACTGTAGACTATCTGCAAATGGCTCATTTCTTTTCCCAGGGCGCAGGATCAAAGTTTATTCCTCTTCCATGTCTAAGGAGCTCTCTCTATTCTCTGCACATTTCTTCTGCATATCTACTTTTGTATATCTCTGATTGGGTGTCCTGTTTTACATAGCCCACAAAGGGGGCAGGAACTCAAATTGAGTTGCCCTAACTACATAGTCGAATCAAAGCCCTAATCTTGATTTAATCAAGTAAAGGTAAAGCCTTTGAATTTAAATCAATCAAAGGGTATTAAGCTGAGAGGAAGAGACATTTAAAAACATAATCAATATCTATTTTTGAAATTCATAACTAATATCAAGCTGCACAGCCGTAAAAACTCACTTGTATTTAATATTTCCCCTTGTTGGTCAAGATTTTATTCCTGATGCACCACTAGTCAGCACTTGGTAATAATTCCTTGGTGCCAGGGAAACTCATCACTGGGAGGCATGTCCCACAGCAGGCGGGAAGGCACTGTATTTATATGCTGAGTTTGGTTTAGAGAAGCCATATTTGAGCAACAAGGAGGATTTCAGGAAGTAAATCTTAGGCAATATATAACACTAGGATAAGTTTCAATTTCACAAGAAGAGGTCCATAAGTGCAACCATCAGTAGCAAGGGCCTGGCATATGGTCTGTCCTCCTTCACTAGGCACTGCCCATGTACTTGAGGGATTCTTGCTATTCTAGTAGAGAATATAGCAGGAATTCCTAGGATGGGAATTCAATATTCTTTGTTATTGTGTGGGTCTTCACCCACTGAGATAACACCCCATGACCATGTAAACATATTCATATGCCATAGAGGCATGCCACAGGCTCACCCCTCTCCACAAATCCCCCATTACCAATACCTCACACCAGTGATCCTCCACTGCCACAGATGTGACCCTTCTGTGGTCCAAAACCTATCCCAAAACAAAGCCAAAAGAATAAAGAAATAATAAGAAAAGAACAAAATAATAAAATAATTTTTTCACTGTGTCTTTCATCACCATGTTATCTTTTATTGACTTTTATGTTATCTTTTATTGACAATTTCTTCTATATGCCTCCCCAGTGACTTAGTTTCTTTGCCTTATGTTCAAAGAAGCTTTAGGTTACAGAAAAGTCACCTAGGAAATATAGGGGATTCCCATATACCCAAACCCCTCCCTCTTTCCTACTCTCCCCTATTAATAACATGGTCAATGTTTACATTTTGGCTTACATTTTGCACTGTACACTTCTATAGGTTTTGAAAATATTTAAAATGGCCTGTATCTGTCATTTCAAGATCATGCAGAACAATTCCAATGCCCTAAAATTGCCCTATCTTCCACTATTCTATTCTTCCCTCCCACTCTCCTCAGACCCCATGCTAATGACTTAGTTTCAATTTTTGAAGAATAAGGTTCATAGTTATATGCAATAATACTGAGGGCTTGATATATTGGTCTGTTTTCTTTTATCAGGCACTGACTCTGTTCATGAGAGATTCTTGCCCCTCTAGTTGAGAACATAGCAGAACTCCCCAGTATGGGAATTTAATACTTCCTTGTTTGTTTTGTGGCTCTCCACCCACTATGGCAAGATGAACAATTTCATATTCCATAAAGGCATGCCCCAGGTGTGCACTACCCTGCATATACCTGCATGCCCTGCAAAAGTAATGCTTTCCTACTGTTTGCCTAAAGAGCATACCTACCATTATAGTTTTAACTACAGACCTGCAGATCCCGAGTTTACCTGCTTCTTCCTCCAATCCTAACCCCAGTTCCATTGATAGTATAACCTAATCCCTCCATCCTACTCCCCCTCATACTCCTGCATCATTGAACTTACTCACATCACTATACCACTATCACCCCCATCCCCTACCCATCCACCTCGTTCTACCTTATCATAGATTTTGCCCGTATTGAGCATCAGCCCACACCATTCTCTACTCCCTTTCTGACTCCTAATAAGTCTATCTTCCAGACACTAGCTCTGTGCATCCTGCTCAATTTGCTTAAGTCATATCAGTGAAGTCATGTAGTATTTGTCCCAGTGTCTGGCTTACTTCACTCAACATAAGGTCTTTAAGATTCATCCATGTTGCCCTGTGTGTTACTACTGAATTCCTTCTTACAGCTGAGTAATATTCCATTCTATGTATATATAATTTTCCTTATCCATTCATCTGTTGATGGACACTTGGGTTGCTCCCATCTTTTGGCAATAGTGAATAATGCTTCTATGAACATCGGTGAGCATATATCTGCGTTCCTGCTTTCAATTCTTATGGATATATACCTAGAAGTGTATTGCTGGATCATATAGCAGTTCTACAGTTAGCTTCCTGGTGAACCACCAAATTGTCCTCCACAATGACTACACCATTCAACATTCCCAACAGCAGCGGATAGGAGTTCCCTTTCCTGCAGGCCTTTTCCAATAGATGTAGCCCTGATTTTTTAATAGTTGTCAGTCTAATAGGTGTAAGATGATATCTCATTGTAGTTCTTATTTGCTATTCCCTAATAGCTAATGATGCTATTTTTTCATGTACTTTTTAGCCATTTGTATTTTTTCTTTGGAGAAGTGTGTATTCAAATCTCTTGCCCATTGTTTAAATAGGTTGGTTGACTTTTTATTTTCAAGATGTAGGATTTTTTTTCCATACATGCTAGATATTTGGTCCTAATTGGATACATGTTTACCAAATATTTTCTCCCATTGGGTATGCTGCCTTTTCACTTTCTTGACAAACTCCTTTGAAGTGGAAAGTTTTTAATTTTGAGGAGGTCACATTTATCTATTTTACCTTTCATTGCTCATGCTCTGGGTGTAAAGTGTATGAAACCATTTCTGAGCACAAGACCTCATAAGTGCTTCCCTACATTATTTTGTAGGAGGTTTATAGCCTTGGTTCTTATATTTAGTTCTTTGATCCATCATGAGTTGATTTTCATATAGGGCATGAGATTGTGATCTTCTCTTATTCTTTTGGATATGTATATCCAGTTCTTCAAGTACCATTTGTTGAAGAGACCATTCTGTCCCTGTTGAGTGGGTTTCATGGCCTTGACAAATATTTAACCATATATGTGAAGATCTATATGAGAACTCTCAATTCTGTTCAATTGGTACGTCTATTCTTGTGCCAATACCATGCAGTTTTGACCACTATAGTTTTGTAGTATGCTTAAAAGTCAGGTAGCATGACTCCTTCAATTTTTCTTTTTCAATATGTTTTTGGCTATGCAGAACCCCTTGCCCTTTTAAATAAAGCTCATAATTAGCTTTTCCAGTTGAGTAAAACATGCTGTTGTAATTTTTATTGGTTTTGTGCTAAATGTGTAAATCAATTTGGGTAGGCGAGACATCTTAATGAAGTTTAGTCTTCCCATCCATAAACATGGAATATTTTTCCATTTATTTAGGTCTTCTTTGATTTCATTTAACAGTGTTGCATAGTTTTCTATATACAAGTCCTTTACATCTTTAATTAAGTTTATCCCTAGGTATTCGATTCTTTTAGTTGTTTTGTAAGTGAAATTTTTCTTGATTTTTACCTCAGATTGCTCATTATTGGTGTACAAAAATGTTACTGGTTTTTGCACATTGATCTTATATCCTACCATTTTACTGAGCTTATAATCTCTAAAAGCTTCACTGTAGAATTTTCAGGTTTTTTATGTATAGGATCATGTTTTCTGCAAATGGTGAAATTTTTACTTCTTCCTTTCCAATTTGGATACCTTTTATATCTTTTTCTTGTTTAAGTGCCCAAACAAATACTTCTAACACAATGTTAAATGAGAGCAGTGACAATGGGCAACCTTGTCTTATTCCATTGAATTCATCAATTTCTTCTTTCATCAAGGGAAGCTGCCAATGTATTTCCCTGTGTTATCTATCCTGTTAACATACAATTTTTCAAAGTAAACTCTTATGATACTCTTTATTTCTGTGTGATCAGTGGTGTTATCCCCTCCCTTGTTTTTTTAATTTTATCTATTTGAATCTTCTTTTCCTTTGTTAGTATAAGTAAGGATTTGTCCATTTTATTTATTTTCTCAAAGAACCAACTTTTGTTTTTTAAAAATTTTCTAGTGTTTTTTTTCTAAAATCATTTAGCTCTGCTGTAATCTTTGCTATTTCCTTCTTTCTACTTGCTTTAGGATTAGTTTGTATTCTTTTTCTAATTCCTCTAGGTGTGCAGTTAGGTCCTTGTTTTTAGTTCTTTCTTCTGTTTTAATATAGGCATTTATGGCTATAAATTTGCCTCCCAGTACTGCTTTTGCTGCATCTCATAGATTTTGATATGTTGTGTTGTCATTTTCATTAATTTTAAGGTATTTACTGATTTCTTTTTGCAATTTCCTCCTTGACCCATTAATGTCTAAGAGTGTGCCTTTTTTTAAAGCTTCCACATAATTGTGCCTATTCTGGTTCTCTGCTCCTCACATATTTCCCACTTCATTCCATTGTGGTCAGAGAAATTATTTTGTATAATTTCAATCTTTCTGAATTCATTGAGAGTTGTTCTGTGAATGTAGTCTATCCTGGAGAATGATCCATGCACACTTGAGAAGTATATATCCTTCTGTATTTTGGAGTCTAGATCCTCTAACATATTATTCAAGGTCTCTGTTTCTTTATTGTTTGTGTAATGGTGATAATGGTGCATTAAAGTCCCCCACTAGAATTATAGAGTCATCTATTCACTTAGTTTTTCCAATGTTTGCCTTGTGTATTTTGGGACACTCTGGTTAGGTGCATAAATATTTGTGATTGTTCTTTTTGAGAGATTACACCTTTTATTAATATATATTGTCCTTTTTTGAGTCTTATAATAGTTTTGCATTTAAACTGTATTTTATCCAATATTAATATACTACTCGCAACCATATTTGGTTATTTGTACATAAAATCATTTTCCAATGATTCACTAGTAACCACCTTGCATCCTTGAGTCTAAGGTAAGTTTCTTGTAGACAGCATATAGACAGGTCATATTCCCTTATCCATTCTGCCCTTCTGCATCTCTTGGAGAATTTAAGGTATTGACATTGAATGTTATTAAGGTATTACTTACATTAGCCATATTTTAAGTTTATATGTATTATATTTTGTTTTTCTTTTTATCTTTCTTTTTAGTTCTTCTAGTACTCTTCCTTTCTGCACTCTCCTCCATCCCTCCCTCCCCCTTTTCCCCCCTTCAACCTTCTGTACTCCCTTTATTATTTCTTGAAGGGGAAGTTTCTGTTTATCTGTGAATATTCTGAACTTTCCCTCATTTTTCAGTGCCAGCTTTGCTGGATACAGAATTCTTGCCTGAAAGTTTTTTCTTTTAGCTCCTTAACTATGTCATACCACTGTCTTCTCACCTACATAGCATCAGATGAGAAATTAGTGCTCAGTCTTATCAAGCTTCCCTTGTATGCTATGGATCTTTCTCTTGTTGCTTTCAGTATTCAGTCTTTTTTTTTTTTTTTAAGATTTATTTATTTAATTCCCCCCCCTCCCCCGGTTGTCTGTTCTCTGTGTCTATTTGCTGCGTCTTGTTTCTTTGTCCGCTTCTGTTGTCATCAGCGGCACGGAAAGTGTGGGCGGCACCATTCCTGGGCAGGCTGCACTTTCTTTCGCGCTGGGGGGCTCTCCTTATGGGATGCACTCCTTGCGCGTGGGCCTCCCCTACGCGGGGGACACCCCTGCGTACATCAGCACATCAGCACTGCGCATGGGCCAGCTCCACACGGGTCAAGGAGGCCCGGGGTTTGAACCGCAGACCTCCCACATGGTAAATGGACGCCCTAACCACTGGGCCAAGTCCGTTTCCCCAGTATTCAGTCTTGAACATTTGACAATTTGATAAGTCTCAGCATGGGCCTGTTAGAATTTATACTGTTTGGGGTGTGCTGTGCTTCCTGAACATGTACATCTATGTCCCACCAAAAAGTTGGGAAATTTTCAGCCATTATTTCCTCCAATAGTCCTTTGACCCCTTTTTCTTCTCTTCTCCCTCTGGGCTATGAAACACATGTTTGTGCATTTCATATTTTCATTCAACTCTGAGTACCTGCTGATTTTTTTTTTCTATATCTCTTCTACCATCTGTACAATTTCAAATGTAGTCTTTGATGTCACTAATTCTTTCCTCTGCCTGTTCAAATCTGCTGTGTGCTTCCAGTGTATTTATTTCTTGCACTGTGCCATTCATCACCATCAAGTTCATTATCTTTTTACATATGTTTACAATTTTTTCAATATGTTTCCCCAGTGTCTTCATTTTTTTTTTTTTTAAGATTCTTAGATTATACAAATGTCACATAAAAAATTAAGGGATTCCCATATGCCCCACTTCCCACATCTCACTTTTTCCCACACTAACAACATCCTTCATTAGTGAGGTACACTCATTGCAATTGATGAACATATTTTGGAGCACTGCCACTAAGCATGGATTAAAGTTTATATTATAGTTTACATCCCACACATTTCTGTAGGTCTTGACAAGATTTATAATGACCTGTATCTGTCATTGCAATGTCATTCAGGACAACTCCCAAGTCCCAAAAGTGCCCCTGTATTACACCTGTTTTTCCCTCTCCCCACCCTCAGAACCTCCAGTGGCCATTGCCTCCACATCAATGATATAGTTTCTTTCATTGCTAGAATCACAATAAGTCTATAGTAGAATACCAATAAGTCTACTTTAGTCCATAGTTCATTCCCCAATCCTGAGGATTCTGGAATGGTGATGTTCAATCCACTTCTCATTGAGAGGGGGCTGTGATGCCATAGAGCTGATGGATGGGACTCTCTTTCTTGCAGTTGTAGACTCTCTCAGTTCTTAGGTATGGTAGTTGTCCTGGGTGAGACCAATGAACTGGAGAGTAGATGTTATAATTCCAATGAGATTCAGCATCCAGCTGGCACATGGACAGCCCAAGGATTTAAGTCTCTTTGACATACACCTACCAACCCTAGTACTAATTATAAGGACAAATGGAAGGAGAGAAGAGCAGTGTGTAGGGAACCCAGAACTGAGTCCAACTCTGTCACTCTGGGGAGCATAAATTTCAAAGTAGGGCCCACTTGCAAGGCACCAAACTCCTGAGCTATCTGCCCTGACTATATAGTGTGTGGATGTCTCCAGAGCCCTCAGGAGCCCCACTATATGTGGTAGTGGCAACTTTGGCAGTCAAAGACATCCTGCTGAGACATGCATAAACATAACCTGTGGAATGACCTCCTGACTCACTTTGAAGTCTCTTAGCTATATAAACTCATTTGTCTTTACCTTTTCCCCTTTTTTGGTCAGTCTTTTGTCCAGTTGCATTGCTAGTTGGTGCTTGGTAGTAATCCCTTGGTGCCAGGGAGGCTCATCCCTGGGAGTCAAGTCTCACACTGGAGGGAAGGTAATGTATTTATATACTGAGTTTGCCTTAGAGAGGCTACATGTGAACAAGGAGATTCCCAGGAGGCAACTCTTAGGCACCCTATAATACTAGGCTAAGTTTCAATTTCAAGAGTAAAGTTTCATACACATTCATCAATATTAAGGGTCCATCAGTGGACCATCCTCCTTCACTAGTCATTGGCCCTGTACTCAGGGGATTCTTGCTGATCTATTAGAGAATGTGGCAGAGCTCCCCAGGATGGGAATTTGATATTCCTTCAGTTATTGTGTTAAACTCTACCTGCAGCGACAATGTCCCATGAACATTTGAACACATTTATATGCCTTATATGTATGCCCAGGTGAGCTTCCTCCCATGTATCCCCCATGACAACCCACACCAATGATTCTCACCTACTAGTTGTAACTCTTCTGTGATCCAAAACGTCTTAAAAAATGAAGCCAATAAAGTAGCTGAATATGACTGATAAGAAAATGAATAATGATAATTTAAAAATAAATAAAAAACTAAGTTAAAAAATAAAAATTTGGGCTAATAAAAATGAAAAAAATAAAAAAATCTTTTTTTGACATTTTTCTTTTTATCATAATAAGATCTGTTGTGCTATATGTACAGTGACATTGTTCTTTGTTTATTCCTTCAGGGACTTACTTTTTTTTTTTTCTTTCATTCTGTCCTCAAAGAAGTTTTAGTTTATAGAAAAGTCATGAACCAAATACAGGGGACTCCCATATACTCAACATCCTCCCCCTTTCCCCCCTTCCCCTATTAATAACATTTCATATGTGGATTGTACATTTGTTACAACTGGTGCACAAATATTGAAACATATCTACCAGCTATGGTAAATGGTTTACATTATGGTTTACATTTTGAACCATACACTTTATAAACTTTGAGGCAATTGAGGCAATTCAACACAGTCTGTTTCCATCATAGCAAGATTATGTAGAACACTTCCATCTCCCCCAAAATGCCCCATTCCATCTATTTATTCCTGCCTCCTCCTCCCCTTGGGACCCATGGCAACACCCGGGCTTCACTCTGTGAAGGAAAAAATTCATAGTTACTTCAACAACACTGAAGTCTTGACATATTGGTCTGCCCTCCCCTATTAGACACTGTCCATGCTCTCAAAAGACTCCTCCCCTGTATTTGAGAACATAGCAGGCCTACCCAGAATAGGAGTCCACCACCTTGCCAGTCATTATGTGGGTCTCCACCCACTGATATCACACACTATGGGAAGATGTACATTCACACAATCCCTAGAAGCCTGTCCCAGGTGTGCCAAGGGTTTTACAGAGGCTATTTGCCTTGAGGGTGGGGTGTGCCAGTCCCAGTCACAGAGATAATATGGTTTTCATTTGGCCTCCTTGTCTATCCCTCTCCCACTTGAAAGATGCACAGCACTCTCCTGGTCTGCAGATCCCAAGAGCAGTTTCCTCAGATAGCCAAAAGGTTTATGTGCATCATCTAGATCTTTATTCTTCAATAATTAGTATCAATGACAGGATTTCCAAATTTGGATCATCATATAACCTTTACCTATGGACTTATTTTTGGATCTATTATCTGTTTGATACTAGGCAGTGGTTCTGACTGATGCTCCCTGCTAGGCCATTAGCAAGAGGCAATGGGAACTATCTGGACCTCTGCTTGGGTAGGTGAATACCATATGCAGGACCCTCGTACTTACTGATAGATTCTAATCACCAAGATGAAGTATTGTTTCTTCTAAGACCAGAAACAAAGACAACTTACTTTTCCCACCCTTCAGATATTTAATCACCGACAGAAAGTAATGCCCATCACTGACCCATTAGAGGCAACCAGAGATTATTTATCTTAAAAGACTCCCAAATCAGACTTCACACATTCTCCTACCCCAAACCTATAATTTTCCACCAATCATCTCAACTTACCTCTCAGATACTCAATATTTGCCCAAGCCCCTCAAACAATATCTCTCCCAGAAACACAAAACTGAGGCACACAAGCTCCCCAGTCTCTGAATAAATGATTTTCCACTGAATATATTTTCCATCATGAATTTTCTGGAAATCCTCCAAGGGGTCTCATCCTGTAAAGACTTTCTCATTTCATGTTTTTGTAGTTATCCCTAAGTTTTGTTTAGCACATCAACCCTTGGCTTTGATGGAATGATAGCGCACAGGAATTATAAACTCAGTGTTTCACTCTTGTGGAGTTCACTCATTTTATTTAAAGGATAAATTATAATTAAAGCAACCCCACATTGAGACAGATATAGAATTCCTCACATGTGATTTCCCTGCTTTGCCTGTCTGTGTGGTAGATGATGACTCTCCACTTCCATTACATTTACATTGTGAATTCTTTCATATGGTATATCATCAAATCATCAACTAAGAACTTTGCTACATAGATGACATTCATATGGATTCTCTCCAGTACTAATTTTCTGAGATTAACTGAAGTAGTATGGGTGACTACAGGAACTTCTGTATTGAGAAGACAAGTGTTTCTTGAGTATATGAGTTATATTTTTTCAGAAAAATTTTCCTATCAAAAATGTTCACAGCACCATGAAAATACAAAAATGACCACGAAAATTCTTAAAATGAAATTCTTACAAAATTGAAAGGAAGGAAAGTGATCTCAGGATACAGGAAGCGACTTACAACCTAATTTCTGAAAAAGTACCCACTTGGCTGTGTAACCACTGAACTAACATAAATGATCCTCACTATTCCTTTACTTAATAAAAGCAAAGGTTCAAAAACAAACAAACAAACAAACAAAAAAAGATTCAAGGAATGTGACTGGGTCCCAGAGCTCTTCTTGGTTGCAATCACTGGAATTACTGCTTCCTTGCATGGCATGTTGTACATTCAGGAGTAGTTGTAATCTTTCCCCCCGCCCCAAATTTTGCAGGACAGATGAGTGTTGAAGTAATTATTTTCTATACAATCTATTATTTTTATAGTTCATAAGTATGTAACTCATGGAATCAGGATATGTCAAATACATGCCCAACAGGTTAGATTGCATTATATAGAAATGACTGATATAGGTTGGAGGATAGACATGCTGAAAATGTTCTCATTTGATCAGCAGACTGGCCAGGACTGTAACTGGGCAGCACAACTCTAACAGAATGTAGTGTGCCTACAAGAACAGAAGAGTGAGTTGATCTCTATCTGTTGTTTTTCAGGTTAAAATCTATGGCTGAAGTATTTTCCATATCCAAATCCTTTATAGGTTGAGTTCACTCATTTCATCTAAAGTCAGAATATTGACTGATGGCTTTCTCATGTTGAAGCCATTCACAGAGGTTCTCTCCAATGAGTAATCTCATGTCTAAGTTCAGAAAATTAAGGTTTTCCCACATAGATGGTATTATTATGGCTTCTGTCCTGTGTGAATTCTCCCATGTTGCCTGAGGGAGGAATTACTTGTGAAAAATTTCCCACATATATGACATTACTGGGGTTTCTTTCCAGTTTCGGTTACCTCATGTACTCTAAGATGACAACATTGACTGAAGGCTTTCCCTCATCAGGACATTCACAGGGTTACTCTCCAGTGTGAGTTCTCTTAATGCTAAGATTATAATATTGACTGAAGGTTTTCTCATATAACTGACAATTATGGTGTTTCTCTCCTATGTCTTCTCTCATGTCGTCTAAGACTAGTAATAAAATTAAAAGGTTTACCACATAGATGACATTCATATGGTTTCTCCGCAGTGTGACTTCTCTCATGCATTCGAAAATATGTACTGTGAGTGAAGGCTTTCCCACATAAATTACATTTATGAGGTTTCTCTCCAGTGTGAGATCTCTCATGGTTTCGAAGATAAGATCTTTGAGTGAAGGTTTTCCCACATAAATGACATTCATGGGGTTTATCTCCAGTGTGATTTTTCTCATGTTTTCGAAGATAAGAACGTTGTCTGAAGGTTTTCCCACATACCTGACATTCATGGGGTTTCTCTCCATTGTGATTGTTCTCATGTCGTCTAAGATTTGAAATATAACTGAAAGCTTTCCTGCATATACGACATTCATGGGGTTTCTCTCCAGTGTGAATTCTCTCATGTTCTTTAAGAGAAAAGAAATGATAGAAGGCTTTCCCACATAAATGACATTCATAGCGTTTCACTCCTGTATGAGTTCTCTCATGGTTTCGAAGATAAGAACGTTGAGTGAAAGTTTTCCCACACAAATGACATTCATGGGGTTTTTCTCCAGTGTGAGTTCTCTCATGGTATCGAAGACAATAACGATGGCTGAAGGTTTTACCACATTGATGACATACATGGGGTTTCTCTCCAATTGGAGTTCCCTTGTATTTTCTGAGGCCAGGGCTTTTCATGAAGGCTTTACCATTTTGCTGACATTCATATGATTTATTCCCTCTGTGAATCTGCTTACAGTGATTAAAAGATGAATGGTCACTGAGGACTTCTGCAAGTGGTTTGCTTAAATATTGTTTCTTTGTCATATGAGTTAATGTAGGTTGATTTACGGTGGACGTGTGAGAGGAATCTTCTTGCAAATAATTACATTTAATGGAATTCTTTTCAGTGTGGTAGCTCTGCTGTAGGGAATTAGATAAAAGATGGTAAGGTTTTTGTCCATATACAAAAATTTCTTCATTTCTGTACCAAGTGATTCTAGTCTAAATTTCCAGTGATAACCTCCAATGGAAATCTTTCCCATGTTATTATCATATACACATTATTTTCCTCTATGTACAGATATTTTCTCTATTATAGCAATCCAACTGCAGTGCTATCTGATCAATTTAGAACTTAATGACATTTCTAAGATTATATATGTGAAACAGGTATATATACAATCATCTATGAACTCAGGTTAAAATTTTGTGGTCAGGTTAATTTTTCCCTAAATTCAACCTATGACAGATTTTTGCTAGATTAACATTTAATCCCAACATTAATGACAGGTGATTATACTGAATTCCTAATTGATTTCATTTGGGATATCTATTTGGAAAACTAGGGTTCATACAATGAAACTTACCAATGATATCATGTTAGAAGAGTCTTTCCTGCTGATAGGTTGGATGAATATAATTTCTGGTTTTTTAAAGACACTTTTCCTCCCTGTAGTAATTGGAGAAAACACAATAAACTGTTAGAGTAGCATTTGGGAAATGAAAATGTTGGAAAGTTCCAAATAGCCTTGTCAGTATGTTTCAAACATTCCAACTTAGCTGGGAAAGGATATCAAATTAATGAATACTCTAGGCAGATGAAAAACTTATAGGACATTACAATCAGAAAAGATTTTCAGGATTGAAATATGAGAAAAAGAAGATGGGGTGTCAGGGACATATAAAAGTGAAAACCTTTCAAGAGTGGGAGTAGAACAATGTTAATTATGTGAAAATTTAATTCCAATAGCAAATGAATATCCCTTTCCCAAAGTCAAAGATAATTGATTAGCGCTTGAGAAGTATATGGAATAATGACAATACATGAGGAAAATTTTCCCAATATCTTCACCTGCATTTCAGAAATCATAACTCACTTAAGGAGACCTGAAGTTGGTATTTTCAAGCACCTACTCACTATCTGATGAGGTATCTCTTCTATTGATGCACAGGTTCTTAGAGCTCACCTGGACTCTGGTTTTGGGGAAATCCTATTCCATCTCTACCCACTTCTCCTTGTTCCAAATGGGAAAACACATCTGATTTGCAGACCTGATATCCTGTTGGGATGAAAAAGATACCTAGATTTTGAATTTCATTTGTAACAGTGCACTATCAAGTCCATGGCAAGCTATCAAAAAATAAGGTAAGCATTGAAGGTCAGCAATGCAACATTACCTTGAACATAGAACACTGACAATATTTCAACAGGAAAGATGTAACTTGGCCTTGTGCATATTTCAGTGGGGAATATTCATTGTTACTGCCCATGTACAAGGTCAAAGAGAGACTGCAAAATCCACTATATTCTAAATGGGGAGCAATTTCATGTTTCTACAGTTACTGATTTTGCTAAAAAATAATCCAATAAACATAAACTCCACCACAACAATCTAAATTATATGTGGAAAATTATATACGTAATGTTTTTATTACTGTAATTAGATGCATGAGCATAGCACTTGAAGTAGAGTACTTATTTGAAAATAGCCACTTACTTATTCACTGCAAATGTATTCATTGAGTTCTCAACACTGCCCTGTGTGTTAGAAACTGAGATTCAAGAAAGACATAAAATTGTCCTCAAGAGAATTAAATTCCATTGGTGTGAAACAGATGTAAGTAAAAGCTAAGGAAACAAATTTCATTTTGGCAGTTGTATGGGTTATAAAATAATATAAATATATTAAAAATATAAAATATAAAAATACAAAATGACAATATAAGGATTATACAATATGGAGGATCTGACCTAGAAACTTGAATAAATGAATAGAATATGATTTATGACAGATGTACAGGTAGATAGTTTAGAGAGAGAGAGATGGATAGATAGGAACAGAGATAAATGTAGATGATAAATAAGTTTTGAGAGACTCACCCACTGAGACAAGGTGCTTGATATTCTCCAGCATCACTTCTCTGAAAAGCTTTCTCTGGGATATGTCTAGCAGGACCCACTCTTCTTGGGTGAAGTCTACAGCCACATCTTTGAAGGTCACTAACTCCTAAAACATCACAGAAATTTGCGTTCATGCAGGGTCATCCTTAAAGTCCTGAGTGTGATGCTCAAAATGATATCACTAAGGAATCAGGAACTGTGTATATTAAGCTCAAAATGTGTTTGGAGTTCTAGTTAGATCACTCTCAGTGCTTAACTGCCATTGCCTTTCAGATGCACTCAAAGACACATACGAACTCTGAATACATAAAAATCCATTGCAAAGGAATATCGCATGACTTGTAGTTTGATATATATCTGGAATTTTCCTGATACACTTGTAATTATAACTTCCTGATGTTGATTATAAAATTTTCACAAAAATTTTCACAATTATAACACTCCTTTCCACCAATTTCAAGTAAATCCACAGACGCATCATAAGGCAAACAATATCCATGATATGTCACTTTTAAATAATGAGTACGGTTATTCAGATATACAGATGACCTCACTTATTTCTCATTTAAAAAACTGGTTTAACAATGTTATGGATTTTGACTTGTCCAATCAGCTGTCAAGTGCTTTCTGTCTAAATTCAATACATGTCTATTATTCATTAAAATGAACTGAACAGGTTTCATCCAAAACTCAGAAATAAGAAGTGCTGGCTCCTTCAACTCTACATGACTAGGTGTCCATTATCATATACAAATACAGTTCAAGATCACATGCCAGGGACCTGTGAGACTGTTATACTGAAAGATGGCCCTAGCCTGACTATTCCTGTGGTAGGAGAGCTGCCATTCTCAAATTTTTCTGGGGCCTACAAATATCACTTTCTATTAACTCTCTTGTATCTACATCTAATCTGTCTGTTTAAGATTAAAAGCAGCCACTTCATTCTTCTGGTCTCTTCAAATCTTCAAAAGTTTTAATAGTAACACATTTTTTCCTACCTATTACATGGTTCCTAAATGCACAACCACAATTAGGAAAAAAACACTTCCCATTCCTGTATCGAATTATAAAAGTTGAATCAAGTTGATTTACAAAAATTGAGGCTGTTAAACACAATTCACAGGTCACACCAACTGTACTTTTCTCATGCCTCTCCACATTCCCACCACCCTACAATGGTGATGTATATCTGCTCGAGCTCACAGAAGGACATTCTTGCATCTATACCATCAGCCACAATTCTCATCCACCTTTGGGTTCACTGTGTTATTCAATCCCTGGGTTATTCCCTAGCTTCCTTTCAACTGACAGTTATACCCCTTGACTACCATTTCCAACCACATTCCCATTTAGAAACCAGATGTCACTCACTATATAATGTGTTAACATCAATTCCATAAATTTCCACACTTTTACAGTAAAATTAAAACTCCTAAATACATTAAGCATCAGTAATATTCATGCATCTATACCAAAGATGTACTATGTTGATAATCGGGGAGTATGGAAAAAGTATGCCAAATATACACTATGGACCATAGTTGGTGGTAATAGTATAATGATATTATCTCATAATCTGTAACAAATGTTCCACCATGGTGTGGTGTGCTGGTGAAGGGATGTTGTATGGGAATTCTATACATGTACATCATTGTTTTGTAAGTTCACAACTTCTGTTGTAAAAATATATTAAAAAAAAAAATAGGGGGGACTGGGGGAAAAATATACCAAATGTAAGATATGGATTATAGTTAGTAGTAAGATTTTGATGATACTCTTTAATAATTTGTAACAAATGCTCACAACAATGCAAAGTGTTGGTGGTGGATTGATACATGCGACACCTATATGATGCTATGCATGTGTGTTTTTTAAGTTCACAACATTTACTATACACTTATTGTTTATGTACATTCATGTATGAATGTATACTTCAATAAAATTTTTTAAAAATGAGGTTGAGGAACTGGGAAAATTAATGTAAAGAAGAATTTTAGGTTTCTTTTTTTTAAGATTTCATAATGTACAAATATATTCCATCAAAACTTTAAGAAAATTAAAATTGGGATGAATAAATGATTCCTCATTTCCTTCTATTTACAAACCTTCTCTAATGCTTTTAGCAACAATGTACAGTCTTACATGCCAAAACCTGTAACAATGGATTGATTGAAGCACCCCCTGAAACCTCAGTCTCCCTACTGACTGTAAACCTCTGTGCTTACTAATCTCTATCACCTCTGGTCATTGCATGAGTATGCCAATTTGAGGAACTAACATGATCCATGAATACATTATTTATCCAATAAGGCCATGGGTCATGTGAGAAAAAGAAAACAACTTTCATTTCTTCAGAGAACACACAGACTTAACAGAGGCTGGAACACATAACTGTAATGGTTGGAAAGAGATAATTTATTGGTGAGTCCCTAATGTACCATGATTATTCCAGAGTCATGTGTAAACTTAATAAAATCCCACATCCTTGAATAGCTCCTAAATGCACTTGGAATATCCATGCCAACAAGAGAAACTTCATCATCTGCTGGCAATAGAGATGCAATTTCAGTTGAAGAATTTTCTACTCACCTGCATTGTCAATAGCTCACTCAGCTGACAACTGTCTTTCTCTGGATTTTTACTCACAACCAGACAAGCAGTAGGGACCAAAGCTGAGAATGGAGAAAGAAACTATCAGACTCAAGTACTGACCACAATTTCTAGACACGCCTGTCAACAATCCCAGACCCTTCGACCCCAATCCAATCAACAGGAACATGAAGTGTGCTTCAAGAAAAATAGGGAAGGACTCTTTACTCCCAGGGTCAAAAGATAAGAGGTCTTGGCTTCTGTGACAAATAAAGATGATATGAATACCTTCACTGTACAAATAAGAACATGGAAATCAGTGAATTGTGTTTATTAATTAGCCTATGACATTCAGAGACTTTCAATTCCATCCCTGATTCTAAAACACAGGAATTCCTAACCTATGTCACATCTGGAATTCAGTCTCTACCACCAGAGAAAGCAGTCTGGAATTTCTCAGATACAATTATTCTTGGTTTTTGAACTAGCCTTGGTTCTCCAACATCTATCCCCATCTTCTGGACTCGCACTTGTTTCCTGCTGTACCCTGATCCTGATCTTCTAATTACACTTACCTTAAATTACCTTGGTTTTTCTATATGTGATGTCTAAAAATTTAAGTCCCTCAATACTGAATTCTAGATTTCACCCCAATGGATTTACCAACCAAGAAACTTAAGCATATATTTTATTATGGGGATAAGCAATTCAAGGTCTTGATCAATTTGAAGGGTCAATGGCTCCCATCATGCCAATCTAGTCCTGAATATCTCCTGCTTCAGAAAACAGCAGAAGTGTATGGGTCATAACATCCTTGTCAAGTTCCACAATTCTCATAGGATTAGGAGGCTCAGAAGATATAGAATGAAGGGATGGGAAAAAATCTATTAGAACTGTCTGATATTTTAATGAAGAGGTAGCTGAAATCTAGTCCTATATTAATCATCATCAGCTCCAACCTCCCTATATTTCATTATTTACATATGTGTAAGGATGTGTTTATTGTAAATTCTCCTCTAAAATATCATTACTAATTTTATGAATTTCATGGGCAATTAATGGTAAGGTGTCATAAGCAGAGCTAGGATTAACTTAGCCCTTTGTACCTGAAGTCCATTAAGAAAAGGGTTCTATTAAATATGCTGGGACAATCACATTAAAAAAAATTTTAATCCTCACACTAATCCTGTTCACTTAACAAATGTTCCAAAGAAGGGCTCAGAAGGCCTTAGTAATAGTAGATGGAGAAAATTACATGGCAAAAAGACACATTTTCTTTCTCTCATCCAATCTCAAATTCCTTAAGCATTACATGACACACTTAGGAGGTTTTACCTGGAATGTTACCTCTCATTTCAATAACCAGAGTCCTCACTCTGTTGTCAAACTATCTCTTCATATAGTTCGTTCATACAATTGCACTTTTTCTGTCACAAGGAAACCTCCATTGCATTGAACCTATTTCCTAAACCTTAGCTTCAACTTTACCTATGGTTTACCGCCCAGGTAATCCACACATACACATTTCAGAATAAACATCCGTGAACATTTCTGATGTTGCTGTATTTACCCCCTTCTCAATAAATATCTATTTACCACATCTGCCCTCAAAGGAGGTGACTCTAATATCCTGTCTCATTCATTACTGCATCTGACACAGCAAATTACTAAGCTATTGCTTTAGGACTAAATGTAGAGCCAGGACTACTAGTTCTATAAAATATATCTGGCAAACTATGTCTTGGTAATTGAATCATTCTCATATTTTCATAATCACTTAAGTCCCATAGTTTTGAATATTACATATTATCACATTTCACATTGCTTTTACCAGACTGGATTACCTTATAATAATCATATGAATGATGTAATTTACAAATCACCCCATTCTAGCACCATAATCTCTACAATTACTCCTGCATTTATACCTCTTAGTTTTTCCTTCTCTCTCATTAGGTCATATTACACCTGATTGAGCTGAATGCCTCCAACTGAATTCTTGTCTTTCTGAGAGGTGGAAAATGTGCTTATTTCACTTAAGCAGCTCTGAAAATTCTAAAATTAGAATTTTACTCTTTGCACATAGTTTCCTGAAACTAAGGACAAGTTGAACATGTTTGAGACAACACAGGACTGAAAAACTGCATGTACCCTCCTCAAAGGATCCCGGCATCACCTGTCTTTTGTTTTTACTTGTTTTTCCTCTCAACTACTCCCCCCTTCTCTTTTCTTTACCTTTAAAAACCCTAACTCCTATTCTCAACTTTGAACTAGATTTGGGAAAATTTCCCCAGTTCCTTGCTATTGCCCTTGCAATAAATCACCTTCTCACTGAGAGGCATGTTTGTCCTTTGTAGCATTGGATTGGAAGGGCCTATTAGAAATAGCCATGCTTATGGTAACAATTCGGCAAGCCTGCCAGGAGCCATGCTGCTCTGCCAGGAGTCATGCTGCTCTGGCCAGGAGTCATCTGCTCTGGGATGCAACCCCCTGGGGCTTCCCTGGATCCCTCAGCTCCACGCCTAGCAGCTGCCCAGGGATTTCCCTGGAGGACAGAGGCTGGAGGTTCTGCATGAGATTTTTGCCATGGGCAGACACTGTGCACTTTGTGTTAAGGTGATTCTTAAGCTGAATTATTCCCTGTGTTAGGTAAGTATGTGAAATTTCTGATTTGCACTTATTTTAACTTTCTCACACTGCTCATGCAAAGGCGACTGTTGAATTTTAAGTTGATCTGAGTCCATGAATATGGACCTGGTGGGTTTGAGTCCCATTATCCATGATCTCAGGTTTAGAGTTCACCTGTTGATTTTGCAATCATATTTTTGCTTTGAGGTTGGGGATGTGTTGATTTTGAGAAGTATTCATTTCACCTGACTGGCAAACAGGTCCATGAGAAAGAAATGGTTAAGAACCCCTGCCTTACATGATATCCTGTTCCTGCCTCTGCCACCCCCTGTAGGTTTGGTGGTGGCTCCTGATGCCCCTCTGGCACCTCCTCATGATCCAGGAGAGGGTACAGATGGAATGGCTTCACCACCCCTGTAGTGGTGTACAATCTGGTCAGAGAGCAACTGCTTCTGGAGTAGGACAATTCCCAATGCTCCAAGTCCCTTTAGGAATTGATGATCAAGGACAGTCACAATCATTCATGCTGGTACACACCATGTTCTCAATCTCTGATTTAATAAATTGGAAAATTAGCATCCCTGGCTATAGAGAAGATCCTGAACAAATGAGAAGGTTGTGGTATCTATCTTTGCCACACACATGTAGTTGGGCAGGTATTCAGGCATTATTGAATGTTTTACTGACTCTAGAAGAAAGACAGATAGCTATGGATAAAGCTAGACAAGAAGCTGAGCACGTGAGGGAAGGAGCCCCTCAGAACCCTTTAACCTGCCCTACCCACAAGGTGTTCTCTTTGCAAGAGCTGTGGGGGAAAGATGAGGTGTGACAGATTAAAATTCTATCTTCAAAGCTGGGGAATTAAAAATCATAGTTTATTCTGTAACCCCTCAATCTACACCTTTAGACAGCCTTAAAATAAGGGTGATTAATAATCTTATTACCAAATTTCAGTAAGTAAAAAAAAGTCCTTGAAAGCTATGGAATGATCTTTTAAGTTTTCCAAACACTAGCAGTGCATTTTTAAGATTATTCAGACTGAGACAAGATGGCATTGGTCTAAGTGAGCACTCACCATATCTCTCACTAAAAAACGGCTGAGAAGGGAAAAGATCCTGCCTGAGGGAGCTGTTTTGGGAACCCACAGAGCAGGAGGATCCAGGGCATCGATCTGGAGGGAAAGGGACAAAGAGATAAAAAGCCCAAGGGAAAACCACGAGTTTTCATCCCAGTGGCTGAAAATAGTAGTGGCTAAACTCCACCCTCAAGACAAAAAGCCACTGCGAACTCCCCGACTCAAACTAGCCACCAAGCAGGAGGGAGCATTCTCCAGGATTAAGAGGGTTCTGGTGAAAGGGTGGAGAGGGGTTTCCTTTCTGTGGGTTTGGTTACCTGGACCCCCTTTGAACTAAAGGGAGCATACCAACTGGCAAGAGGTGGCCCCTGGAAGAGAGAAGAGGCAAGAGGCAATCTGCCCAGGCAGCTTGGTTTACCTAGCTGACCTCGGGAGAAGAGCTTGAGTGGGAGAGGGTGGAGTCAGACAATTCACTAGTCTGGTGCAGTAAACTATCAAAAGTCCAACCCCCCTAAGGGAGGCAGGCAGTAGGAAGCACTTAACAACCTTGCAAGGGTCTATTTAGGGTCCCCTGGGAGGAGGGGGAGGTCTGGAAAAGGCTGAGAGTAATTCTCTGTGGTGAGTTCTGATACCAGGGTCCCATTTGAATTTCAGAAGGGAACTCAATCTTACCAGGAGAGGTGAGGGAGGATCTGATCACACAGGCTATCCCATCCTGCTACTCTGGGAGAGAAAGCAGTAAGAATAGAAAGGGGACAGAGACAGACAGGCTCCTAATCAGCAGGAATCTCCCCAACTGCAAGGAGTCAAACCTGCCCTAGGGAAAGTAACTGGATAGCTCTCTAGTTAACAGACCCAATGAGAAAATTTAGCTCAGGGGAGGAATCTCCATTTTGAATATATGAGGTCCCTGGCTTGATTTCCAGCTGTCCTTGGGTGGTGATATCCTGGGTTATCAAACACTGAGCTGATACTTTAGGACAGGGAACACGAAGACAGTATTTTTATTAGCTTCTCTTGGGTCTCTTATTATCTTAAAAAGGTTCCTTTTTAAAAATTTAACTTAGTTTACTCACCAAAATGCAATTCAAAACCTGCAGAGGGCAGGCTGCTGGGTAACTGATTGATGAATACCAGCAGCTTGAAGAGCAACTCAGGGGCCTAAATAGGAAAGCTGTGTAGCAGTTTGATATGAGTATGAATTCCAAAAATAGATATTGGATTATGTCTGTAATCTGGTCTGTACCTGGACATGATTAAGTTACGATTAGGGTTTGATTGGGCCATGTCATTAGGGCGCTGAGTTCCCACACCTTGGTGGATGGGGACTCACAGGTAAAAGGCATGGCAAAGGACAGAGTTGAGGGTTTTTGATGTTGGAGTTTTAATGTTGAAAAGAGAAGCAAGCCCCAGGAAGAGCGGAACAGTGAGCACAGGAATAAGCAAGACTCTGGAAGGGAGGAACCCAGGAAGCCTGAACTCTAGCAGAGATTGGCAGCCATCTTGCTCCAAAAGGCGAAAATAGACTTTGGTGAGGGAAGTAACTTATGCCTTATGGCCTGGTATCTATAGGCTCCTACCCCAAATAAATACCCTTTATAATTCCTGGTTTTTGCATCAGCACCCCTTTGGCTGACTATTACAGGTAACCTACTACATCTCTGGTTATGGTCCTTAAGTGGATAGAGAATATGATGCAGTTTCAAATTCCTGCAGCAGTCAGTGATGGCTCAATATGGCCATATGCACAATAGATATTGCTTCCATACTGGAACTATTTCACAGTGCTGAAGGCCTCTATGCACCAGGCCAATGGAATACTGGAGCCTATCTTCCTAGTTTCTCTCTAGGGTCAATGGTGCTGCAGCATGCTGGCTGTGTGCAGTACATAACAAGTGGAGCAATAATTACTAGAATAATGTAAGTAGAACTTAAACACAATTGGCATTATGGCCTGCTCCCATGGAGAGATGACATGTATGGTATTGCAAACCTGGAGCTTGGGCCTATTTAACTGTAGCTCAAAGAGAAACCTATGCATTGGTTAGTGCAGTGATTAGTATTAAGTACTGTATATACATGCCTGATAATTATGACATCTTTTCTAGATCATATGCAGAAGGATACTGTAAATGTTAATAGCCCTAGTAAACTTCATTTTCTAAGTAGTTAATAAATATGCCTGTTAGAAAAAGGAATGGCCTACCTTGCCTAAAAGCAGTAGGGGCAACAACTCTCTTAATTAGAAAGGCCACCAAATTAACTTGAGGGTGTCCTGACCTCTCACAGTCTTCACCCCATACCAGGTGAAAGACGTGCTTAATTAACCCAGTTCTTCCCTCTAGCCCTTATTCCAGAACCTGTTCCACTCATACCCCGGCGAGGACTGGCAAACCCACAGACCATCCTGCCAGGGCTAAGCATTTTCCCACAAGAAGAGAAATGGCAAACAAGGTGGCTAGGACCCACTTCAGCTTAGCCCCTTCAAGGTGGTCAATGGGTAACCTATTCTCAACCAGGACCTGAAAACCAGGTTTTGATCAAAGCCTGGCAGGAGAACAGGTCTCACTTTCAATTAGAGCCAAAATAGAAGGGACCTTACTCTGTGGTTCTGATCACTCCCACAGTATTAAAGTTAAAGGACTTGCTAGCTTGGTGCACTTACCCTGAGTGAAGCCAGTTGCCCAAGGAAATGCCAGCTTACCTGAATCACCTGGCAGGATGTATGAGTGCCAGTCATTGGATGGCCTGAAATACCTCTTTAAGAATTAAGCTAAGTAGTGTCTGTGTCAAAGCCAGCTGTAACCACTAACCCTAGCCCAACCACCTATTGTTAGGGGGAAAGCAAGCCAGACATCCCTTACAAAATCTTGTCTGTTTTCATTTCCTGTAATTTCTCCTTGTACAACGACTAAAGGGAAATATCTCTTCTCATCCCCTTCTCAGCTGTCTCAAACATAACCACCACCATGAAAAATTAGGTTTATCAATTTATACCAAACCTTGTTATCTATTAAGAGCTAACTAACAGCACAGAAGCAACAAGCCATGCCTTAGAAGGTCTTAGACAGGAAATGGACTTTCTCACTACTGTGGTGCTACAAAACCACAGAGTCCTCAACATGCTAACGGCAGCACAGCAGGGTACATGCCTATTAAGGAAAAATACTGTTTACAAATCACTCCTGAATGGTCCTAAACAGCACTCGAATCCTGCAAAATGAAGCCACCAACTTTGGGAGGATGTAGCCGCTAAAATCACCTGGCCTTTCTCATTCTCATGGTCCAGCATGTCCTAGCGCACTCCTTTTTGGGCCCACTTACCACCATCTTTTTTATCCTTTTAGTGGGACCACGTATCTTCAAAATTCTAACTAAGTTTATTTCTTCCAGAATCAATGCCTTCCAAAACAAGATATTAGTCATACAGGGATTTCATCCAGTTCCACCCACAGTGGAATAGCCAGAAAGGTTTATGCCCTGTCGGGCAGGACTATTGCCCTAACCAGCAGGAAGTAACTACAGAGGAATGACCATCACCCCTCAAAACCCCCTTAAGAATAAGGGCATAAACTTTCTGAGCGGCAGTTGAGGCAGGTTAGTACAGGATAATGGAGGAGACAACCCACAACATGCCTGATAGTCAACATGGCGGCAGACCATGTGGCCAGCAGACAACATCGCTGCAAGACCTCACTGAGACCCTGAGTTTAATCTTGAGATCCCAGTTTCTCTTTCTGGGACCTCCGCTTAGCCCTGGATATTCCAAAAAGGCTGTACCACTGGTTCCCACCATAGGTGGGGTAACCAATAACCGCTGGGAACCATTCCCTTACTATTAGCAAGGGGGTGGAATAATTAATAGTTTAAAAGGTACTCACATGAGGCAGAGCTCACTCTCTGCCCGGAGGAGCCTGAACCAAATCTAAGTGTGTATTTCCATCTTTCTCTCTCATTACTCAGCAAGCTCTGTTCTTCCCCCCATTTCCAAAATACATTCTTTTTACCGGTCTAACTAAACTGGTGTGTTCATAAATTCTTTTAAATATTACAGCCAAGAACCTAGAGAAATCCAATGCTTTTCCATCTCTAGTTTCATAGCTTTCAAGGACTTTTTCTTTACTGAAATTTGACGATTGGATTATTAATTACTCTTATTTTAAGAGGAATTACAGGACAAACTATGATTCTTAATTCCCTGGCCTAGTAGTTAAGAGTTTTAAGGTAAACTTGCATTTCTCTCTCTTTACGCACAGTCCCTCCCCTTGCAAAGAGAAGGGAACCCCAGGGGACTGGATAGGTTAGGGAGATCAGGAAAAACTTTTTTCCTTTTCCCAACAGTTATTATATTCAGATTTCTATATGACCTTTCTATCCTGCTTCGCATCTCTACTTTGGGCTCTAGGAATATTCATTCACATATAAGTGCTTATTTAACTTAAGCAATTTGAATATAACTCTCTTAAGGATTTTCATTTGTTAATTTGATATTACCATTCTGAGTGTAAAAATATACACTATGCAAATAGGCAGGCACAAAGATATGAAAAAAACACACAACCCACTAATGTTACTTAAAAATTTCATTCTCTTACAAAATAATTTTAACTGTAAAACAGCACTACATTCAAAATATCTCTTTGAAGGCTATTTCTGATTATTTTAACCTGTACTGTGATCCATGCAGTTTTGCACAAAAACTTTCTTTTTAGTTATTGGTTATAATCAAATTGCTCTCAGTGCTTTAAAATACAATCTAGAACTTTTTTTGTTTACTTTAGAGCTTTGCTTATTTCTTATTTTGACTGAGAGACCTCAGCTGAGCAATACAAATTGCAGTATATACTCACTGAGGTCACTGAAGTCTCAGGGAAACAGGTTTCTCCCATGACGTGCTGCTTTTAGGATCGAGGTGGGAGGCCCCACTCCCCAGTCCTCAGAGATAACAGGTCCCTGGCAGCTACTGGACAGCAAGAGTAGATGCCCAACCCCAAAACCGAAGGATTTGATCAGGCACTGTTCTCCTCAAAGGTTGTGGGGTCCCTCAGGACTCTTGCCTGGAGCAGGTGGAGTCCGCACTTCCTCATGAGAGAAAGCAAGGTTATTAACACCAGAGGAAGGTGAGGAGAATGGGGTGTCTCAAAGTTGCCTTCTCTTAAGCCATGGGGAACACAAGTTTTCAAAAATTCAAACAGGGAAGAATAGTTACCATTAGAAAGGTGAAGCCTATTCTGAAATACCCACATGCAAAAGCAAACTCAGTTCAAAATTACCATGACAATAGCAAGCCTACAGGAGGGTGAGGCTTGACTTGAAGTAACCATAAACAAAGGTAAGTTTAATTTAGAATTACTTTCACAATAGTAGGTCTACTGAATAGTAGAGGGAATCAAAAGGTTCTGGGATAGGCTCACCTTTTAGCTGCCACCAATAAAGGTACCCTGTGCAGGGGGAGATTAGAGTCCAATAGTTAAACACCCTAAGCATCCTAGATACTTCTTTGCTACTTCCGGGAAACAAAGACACAGAACTGCACTGAGCTTCTGGGGGATGAACTTGATCCAACTGACCCATACACCAGCTAATCAGTACATGTAACAGGACAGGTATGCCACTGTAAGAGCCAAACATATATTCTGATAGTAGCAATCTAAAAGCAGCTCCCATGTAAACAGAGGCAAGGAGAGAACCAAGGAAGCTTAAAGGAACAGGAGAGAGCCAGCAGAGGAAGGTGGAAAAGAACATGGAATAAATTCAACATGCATGAACTCCCTGCAGCTCTGTGTGCCTTTTTCTTTGTAATGGCTAACTCTTCCACTCTGACTGAGGGGCCCAGCTCAGACTCCGACATTTGGCGTAGCAGGCTGGATGTTCTGAGCACACTGAGTGGATCTTCAGACCAGCGGACTTGACAGTGCATGATGGGGCTCCCTTCGGTTTTTGGTATCCGGTAGCAGTGATTCCCCTGTAATGTAATCCGAAAGCTGGGATATGGTTCATCTCACTCCGAAGTTAATTGTGAAGGCACTGGAATCCTTGGGAGCCACTTTAACCCTTTCCCATAAGGAATGAGCTGGGAAAGTGCCCTGGTTGTTCCTGACTATGCTGCGGGAACAGTACTAGGAAATTTTGGCTGTGCAAGCCCATGTTCAGAGACTTACAGGGCGGCAGGAGGGACTGGAGGCCTGCCTGAGTGCACTGGAGGAAGAAACAGTGCTCGGGGAGGCCAAGGGTACTGTACTTGTGATGAGCCCTGGGCTGGGTCCCCACACCACCCCCAGGATTCTATGTTGGATGATATGGCACAATGCTGGGGACCTCCCAGATCCTTAGTAAATGGGCCACTTACACGGACCTGGTTCAGGTTGTGTGAGAGACAGAAATGCACCAAATGATGTTCCAGGCAAATTATACAGGCCCGAACAGTGAGCTCTTTTCTACCCTTATGAAGGACATGATTCTGGCTACAGCTCCACTAGGTACTTTTGGTTCTTTGCAGCCTTCTTAGCCCCATATATGGTTAAAGTGGGACTGTGGAGTCCAAAGGGTCCCTCCCCCTTCCAGAGCAGCACAAGGAGGGGGCTGTATGGGGGGACAAGGGACCGGCCCAACTCAGGCCCAGGGCAGCAAGTCCCTGAGGCCGCTGAAAGTGTCTCAACTACAAATATGAGCAGACCTCATTGCTGCTAGGGTGAACCCAGATAAGATAAAGCAGCAACCTAATGAAGTGCTACTAGCTCTCTGGAAGGAGCTGATGCCAGAACAGCAGTACACAAATTTCTGGGGGAAAGGCCCCCACTAATGGGATGTCCTCTCCATTTACAAGAGGTTGCATGGGCAGAACCAAAGGACAATGACTATGAAAACTGATAAAAGGGTCGAGGAGCCTGATTAGAGAGGTTGGAGGACCAGAGGTTGGCCATAGTCCTCTGTGTGGCCTGTCTAGAAGCCTGATGGAACATGGCACATGATATAGATTACCATAAACTGAATAAAGTGACTCTTTTGCATGCAGCAGTCCCATCAGTAACTGAGATCATGGATCAGCTATCATGTGTTGGGATAATAACATTATGTGGTGGATTTGGCTAACGCTTTTTTCTCTTTAGACACTGCACCAGAGAGCTGAGAACAATTTGCCTTTACCTGGGAAGGATGCCAGTGAACCTTTTTGGGGTTTTCTCAAGGGTATATTCATAGCCCAATCACCTGTCATAGTTTCACACAGGATCTCTCTATTTGGATGTATAAATCCTCTGTTATGTTATGCTAACCTCTGATTCTCTCTCAGATTTAGAAGCAGCAGCCAAGGACCTATGAGATAGGCTGACAACAGGGGGTTGGGCAGTCAATGAAGCAAAGGTCAAGGGCCTGGAGTATTTGTCAAATTCTTGTGAGTTGTTTGGTCGGTTGGGTAAGCAAAAAGTTATCCCTGAGGCAGTACTTGATAAGGTACATGTGTATCCCTGACCTATTACTGTAAAACAGCTATAGGCATTTACTGGCCTATTAGGACATTGGAAGGTGTTTATACCTCATTTGGCACAGATACTCTGCCCCCTGTATGCCCTCCAGAAGAAGAGAGGTGTTTGGTATTAGACTGATACCTATGAAAATGCTTTGCATGCTGCCAAGCAGGCCTTGCAAATTTGCTCAGGCCTTGCAAATTATTGATCTTTCCCTGCCTTTCCAACTTGATGTCACTTGTCATGATGCCAGGTATAGCTGGGGCCTCTGGCAAACACATGGGAAATGCAGGGTGCCCATAGGGTTCTGGTCTCAACCATGGAAAGGGGCAGAACCCAGTTATTCTCTCATTGAGTGCCAGTTAGCAGCAGTGTATGCTGCCCTTCAGGCATGTGCAGTACTTACAGGACCACAATGAGTCCTAGTACGAACCTCCCTGTGGCAGGATGGGTATGTTCATGGTTGAATGCCCCCAGGACTGAGGTGGCTCAGATGCCCACAATGGGTAAGTGGGGTGCATATCTGGAATAGCTGGCAATGCTGAGTACTAGGCCCCTGTCTGCACAGTCAATTAGAGTTTCAAGTTACCCTTAATCAGAGGGCTTCCTGCTCCCCAGGCTTTAGAGCCTAGTCCGTACAAGGATGGAATGGGCACTATACCAGCTGATGCCTGGTGTACAGATGGGTCCAGCAAAGGCATGGTGATGTCTTGGACCACTGTAGGGATCCAAGTGGATAGAAAAGATACCTGGTTTGAAACCGGTTTTGGTCAAAGAAGCCAGTGGGCTGAACCAAGAGCCATGAGGCTCATTATGATGCATGAACCTGGCTCCTTTACTGTGTGTACAGACAGTCCTATGTACACAGGACTAACTTTATAGCTGCTCAAGTGGAAGCAGCAAGAATGGATGATTGGTAAACGACCTCACTGGGGACAAAATTTGTAGAAGGACTAGTGGCCCAAAGGGCAAGAATGCAGCATAACTGTTCATCATGTTGCAGGGCATAAACTGCTCATAAGCCCAGGAAATAAAAATAACACTGCAGACAGTCTATCATAAGTAAGAGCTTTATACCATCAACAGATGGATGGGCTACCTGGTTACATAGGCACATGGGACATGTGAGGGCTCAAACCCTCCTGTAGATAGCCAGGTGATATGGTATCCTATTAACAACTGCAGACACAATGAACACGTTAACAGCCTGTGAGCTATGTGCTAAACAATACCCACACAGACATCAGGTGCCCATGAACGAAGGGGTCATAAAGCAAGGAGATAGACCCCTACAGGTATGGCAGGTAGATTATAGTGGACCCCTGTCCTCTGATAAAGGATGTAAGTTCCTGTTCACAGCTGTGGATACTAATACAGGTTTAGTTTTTGCCCTTCCATTCCGAATAGCCACTAAAAGAGTACCACTGTGGCACTGAATATTTTAAGCATTCGGTATGGATGTCCCCTTGAAGTGTGGAGTGACAGAGGCACCCATTTCACAGGTTCCAAAGTGCATACCTGGGCAAAAAATGAAGACACTGAGTGGCATTTGCATGTTCCATATTGACCGCAGGTTGCAGGCATAACTGAATGGTATAATGGTTTATTAAAGGAAAAGTTACACATGACGTCTCCAAAGGAGCCGACCTTACAGGGGTGGGCTACCTGCCTGCCGAGGGCAATACGCCTTCTAAATGAGCAGCCGCGGTGAACAGGGCAGTCGTCCCTAGACTTGGCTGTACAGGGACGTGCTTTACCCTTATGTGTAATAATGAATACCTCAGAATCTCTTGCATTCCCTGAAGATTTAAATGGAACTTTGGTATTGCCTGCCCCGAATTGCCTTGGGGTCAGGACCAACAGTGGTGTAGACATGGCCATGGGCTGTCGCAATGAAGTCCCCACTTGGAAAGCTGTCCTATTATCATACGGAGACTGCATGAGGCAGATTGACCGTGACACCATGGGTTGTAAAGGGCCATCTGAAGACGAGTTGCATTGCCTGAAACTCAGGGGGAACCCTACTGAGGGGAACTTTTGTTTTGCAAATGTCGCCAATACCATTGCTCCCAGTGGAGCTATCCCCTTTGTGGTCGACTTCAGTGCAGGGAGACAGGAATGGTATTCCAGACCAGGGCAGCCACCAGTGCTTGCCACCCTTCTGTCCCAAGATGAACAGGTCGCATGTGTATTGCCTGAGGGACATGATTTACCTCTTGAGGTATCTTTGGCCCTACTGTCTTTCCATCAAGGTTAAAGCAGCAGCCAACACTGTACTGTCATGGGCTCATACCTATGCCTATGTTCACAACATAACCCGGTGCTGGGTATGCACTGACCTGCCAGCAGAAGGAGCAGAAGACCTTCCATCGACTATTGCCCCAGAGACCAAGGCTAATTGGATGTGGCTTCAGGCAACTGACTGGTCCACACCAGAATGGGAAACAATATGAAAACAAGTAGAAGCACCGCTCCACAGAGATATGGACAATAGTCACCCCCCCCCCCCAGTGCGTTATGCTATTTATAATGGGCAAGGGTGGCTTCCAGCTGAACATGTAACATTAAGGGAAATAGTACCCCAGTGCATTGAACAACGTGCCCATGATTCCTGGATAATAGCAGGATAGACCCCCCGGTTTCTTTGTAATCATACTGTAGTCAATAGATTAACCAGGTATTGATGACAACATCTGGGATCCACTGGAAATGGGTTGTGGTAATCAACACTGGTTTTGTCATTTTCTTAGTTATGTTTTGTTGTGCCTTATATTGTTGCTGTGGCCTTTAGGCTCAGGGTATGGTCCTGTGGCGACAAGCCCTTAAGATGCCAGCTGTTTAAGGGGTGGAATGTAGGAGCTGGAGCCGAATAGTTAAATGGCCTAAGTGTCCTAGATACTTCTTTACTACATCTGGGAAACAATGACACAGCATAACTGCACTCAGCTTCTGGGGTGGACTTGATTCCAACTGACCTATGCACCAGCTAATCAGTATATGTAACATGATAGGTATGCCACGGTAAGAGTCAAGCATATATTCTGATAGTAGTAACATAAAAGCAGCTCCCATGTAAACAGAGGAGGAGAGAACAAAGGAAGCTTAAAGGAACAGGAGCAGAGAGAGCAGAGAAAGGTGGAAAAGAGCAGCTAAATAATAACTTTGACCCTTGACATGGCGAGTAAGATCATTAACTTCTTAATTAACATAGGAACTACCTACTAGGTCCTGATCTGTCACTCCAAACCTCTTTCATCTCAGTCATGCCTGATAAGGGGAGTAAACAGGGAATCAAGATCTAGGCCATTATGGCAGCAGACTTGGCCCAGTGGTTAGGGCATCCGTCTACCACATGGGAGGTCTGCGGTTCAAACCCCGGGCCTCCTTGACCCGTTTGGAGCTGGCCCATGCGCAGTGCTGATGCACACAAGGAGTGCCCTGCCACGCAGGGGTATCCCCGCGTAGGGGCGCTCCCCACTCAAGGAGTGAGCCCTATAAGGAGAGCCGCCCAGCATGAAAGAAAGTGCAGCCTGCCCAAGAACAGTGCTGCACACACGGAAAGCTGACACAACAAGATGACGCAACAACAAGAAACACAGATTCCCGTGCCGCTGACAACAACAGAAGCGGACAAAGACAACGCATCAAATAGACACAGAGAACACACAACCCGGGGGCAGGGGAGGGAAGAGAAATAAATAAATCATTAAAAAAAAAAAAGATCTAGGCCATTTATTAAACCTCTCCCCTGTAAAATAAGCAGTATCACTTCAAGGAAAAAGTTGTTAAAGACTTCTGGCCCATAATTTAAAAGTTCCTGGAGAATGGCCTCCCAGTTCCTTGTCAATCCCATTGCAACACTCCAATCTTTCCAGTGAAAAAGTCTACAGGATTTCAACCCTTGCAAGAAATAGCTAATGGAAATTCAGCCCCAATTCATGTCTCACTGGGGTCAGGGCTCCACTGATATACAGCTCCATGCCCAGGAATTTTCCTAGAGGAGCAAAACTGGAGATTTTAGCACAAAGTTTCTGCCATAGGTGGACACTAGGCATTTTGTGAAGGTAATCCTAAAATCATGTTTTTCCCTAGGCTAAGGAAGTGTTAAAAGTCTTCTGTTCTAACCTGTGCTTATTTTAACTTTGTCAGTCTGCTCCTGTCTAGGAATTTGTATATCAGATTTGGGATCCACCTATTACAAGTTAGGTAACAGTGAAAGGTAAACTAAAAATGAGTATTTAAATTTCAATATTATCTTGCAATTGGATAAAGGTATAAAAGAAATCACACCAAATTAGTTCAACTGTTGGAAAAGTAGAAAAATGTAACAATATTAGTGTTATTAATAAAAGATTTAGATGCTTAGCTAATCAGAATGTCCAGTTTTAAGTAAAAATTTATTAGAAATTACAAGGTTATTAAATAAATGCCTTTATATTATAAAACACTAAATGCATAAGATCTGAAATTGCTGGAACTGGATGGGTATAGCCTAGATCGACTATTGTGATAGTAATTCTAATTAAACGTACCATTGTTTATGGTTAATTCAAGTCAAGCCTCACCCTCCTGTAGGCTTGCTATTGTGAGAGTAATTCTAAACAGAATTGGCCGTTGATTATGTGTATTTCAGGGTTGGCTTCACCTTTGCAATGGTAATTATTCTTCCCAGGTTGAATCCATGAAAACTTCTGTTCCCCAGAGAAGGCAAATTTAAGCAAAAATAGCCTTCATATATATATGAATATAATGCTATTTTACAATTAAACTTCTAAGAAAATGAAAATTATAAGTAACATCAGTGAATTGTGTGTTTCTGTGTCTAACACTATTTGTGCTTGCCTCCTCGCTCAGTGTTTATGTTCATACCTCAGGATGGTAATATCAAATTAGCAAATGAAAATCCTTAGAAGAATTCTATTCAAATTGCTAAAAGTTAAATAAAATAAGTGCTCACCTGTAAATGAACATTCTTGGAACCCAAATTAGAAAAGCTAAGCAGAACAAAAAGTTTAGGTAGAAATCTGAATATAAAACCCTACCTAGGGAAGCGGACTTGCCCCAGTGGTTAGGGCATCGGTCTACCACATGGGAGGTCTGTGGTTCAAACCCCGGGCCTCCTTGACCCGTGTGGAGCTGGCCCATGTGCAGCACTGATGTGCGCAAGGAGTACCCTGCCCCGTAGGGGTGTCCCCCGCGTGGGGAAGCCCCGTAAGGAGAGCGCCCCGTAAGGAGAGCCGCCCAGTGTGAAAGAAAGTGCAGCCTTCCCAAGAATGGTGCCACACACAGGGAGAGCTGACACAACAAGATGATGCAACAAAAAGAAACATAGATTCTAGTGCCGCTGACAACAACAGAAGCAGACAAAGAATAAGACGCGGCAAATAGACATAGAGAACAGACAACAGTGGGGGGGGGGGAGATTAAATAAATAAATAAATCTTAAAAAAAAACCCTACCTGAAAAGGAAAACAGTTTCTCCTAAGCTCCTTGACTTGCCCAGTCCCCCAGGGGATCCTTCTCTTTGCAAGACCTATGGGGGAAGAGGTGGGTATCACAAGCAAAGAAATGCAAGTTTGCTTTAAAACTCTTATCTACTAGGCCAGGGAATTAATAATCATAGCTTATCCTACAATTCCACAATTAAACTTTTTAACAACCAGAGAGTAACTAATAATCCAATTTTTTAATTTCAGTAAAAAAAAAAAGTCATTAAAGGCTATTAAACTAAAACCCGGCAGTCAGTATGCTTTTAAGGTTATGCACAAATTAAAATTTTAAAAAGCTGACCTGCAAATGAACAATGGCTTAGCCTTGATAGTGACCAGCCTCCCCTGTTAACTTGCCTCCAGAAAATTGTTTCAGAAATGTGTCCTTATAAATGTTTCATAATATAGCTCACTGAAGTATTTATAAAATAGTAAACTAAAGAAAGCACATTTTTAAAAACCATATCCTATGAGCTATGTTCTAGTATTGCACACTACTAGATATTCAAAATAAAGTTATGTTTGCATATAATCAATTAAGTCCTCACTCTGACAAGTTGGTTGAATTTTTTTCTTTTCGTGTTTTAGGGATGTTTAACTTCAAGAACCTTTAAAATTTCCATTAAAGCAATGAGGAACACTCATGGAAACTGATAACAGAAATTATCTATCATATGAGGCAATCCATGAATCATGGTCCTGAACAAATAGCCACAAACTATTCCCTAGTAACTTCTCCTTCAATGTTTTCCGTGCACTAATCCACACATTTGTCCAGGATTTATTAGTAGCTTTGCCTTTTTGCTGGCTTATGGAAGTCAGGGAAAAAACATGTTGGTAACATATCTGAAACCCAGTCAGTTGCCACATGTTGAAGTAAGATGCTGGGCCTGGTTTCTCTTTCTTTCTTCCTTTTAAGGCTCTATGGATGCAGCCTCTTCTGATCTCAGCTGTAGGCTGGCATAGGGTTTGTTTCTTTCTGGTTTTCCTCAGCTCAGCTGCTCTTTTCTCTTCAGCTGCAAACTATCAGACAAATGGCTCATCTGTCTTCTGGGCTGCAGGATCAAATTTCTCTCCTCTGCCATGTCAATGGAGCTCTTTCTTCCTGCACCTTAGAACAAGTTAATTTTAATGGTAATTTTATGTTGTAAGAGGTTTGCTTGGAGACAGTTTCCAAAATCATTTTGGTAACCTAAGTATGTAAGGCATACAGAATGTGCCTTTTCTTTTTATTAAGAAAAACAAAAGTAATTTTGTCCGAAAACAAAACTGATTATTAAGAAAACGAAAAATGTGAGACAAAACCTGAATGTATACAAGTACAAAAGATTTGCAGAGAAGGAATTTTTGTGGTCAAAGTTGGGTAAGACTTTTAATGGGTCTATCTAAAAAGATTTAAAAGTCTTAGTATCAAAAAGTATACTGATGCAAAACAAAAAATTGGCTAAGTGAAAAAATTTCTTAAACACTTCTACTTTTAGTAGAAAGTTACCAGTTTTCTACTGAATCATCAGTATACAAAGCAGAAAGTCTGTTTTAATCAAAATAGCTTCTTGTATTTTATCTTTACTGTGTCCTTGGTTCTATAAAACAAACAAGTCTCACTTTTAAAAGAACAAAACATTCAAACCTAACAACATTTAACACTATGCTTTCTCAAAATCAAACCCTAAAGAGGTATCTTTTTATTTCAAACTATTGCAAGAGATTTGTTATTTCACCTTATAAAAGATGAAGTAATTTTTTAAAAAGTTAAGTTTATTTGATATTATAAGTTGAATGAAAAGTGTTTAAAGAGTACTATAAAAAATTAAGAGACTGTCTAACCTATTAATCAAAACTGCATGAATAAAATGTTCATATAAATAATTAAAAGAGTGTAGTTATGGTTTTATTTTTAATATGTCACAGAAACAACCATCCACCTAGGAATCTAAGAAGCAGATGCTCTGGTCTGTATCTGAGTGGTCTGCTCCACCCCCACAGAAGCAGCAGCCTTGTGGCCATGCAAAAAGAGTAGCCATAAAGGGTACTGGCACAGGGTGGTGCATGACTAAAGCATTGGGTGTTCCTATTAAGTAATCTAACCTAGTTTATATCATACAAAATTGTGAAGACTGTTCTCAACTCCAGTCACAAATAATGCCTTACAGCAAAGGATATATCCATAAAACTACACAATAAGGGGATAAACTTCAGTGTCGTCCGACTCTCTTGTGCATTTAACCTGGTCCCTGGTACTGTGCATGGTGTCTCTCCATCTGAGTTATGGGGTAGGAGTGTCACTATGACCCCTTAAACAATAAAGGTATCTACCACATCTTCCCACGCTCCTGAAATAAATGCAACTATGTTGTTGCTTTGGACTCCTGTGGCTCTGCTAGCTGGTGACTGCTCAGTATTGCCCCCAGACTGGCTGCTTCATAGTGCCAGAGTGTGCTATACACCAAGATTGTGGAACTGCAGCCTTTGCAGTATGCTATGTGAAGGGTATACCCAGTGGAACACTAGCTGCCAGATTAATCTGAGTAGAACTTAAGCAAACAACTGGTATTAAGGCCTGCTCCTATGAAGGGACATGTATGGTATTGCAAACCTGGAGCTCGCCCATTGGGGGACCATGTCTTAGGACCTATGGGAGAAACTTCAACTGTCATTCTGCTTACCAGAGAAGATTCCCTCTCTGGGTAGTCATTTGCGGAAACCAAGGAACCAGGATGCCCCCCCTTAAATGAAACACAGCCTGAATCATGTAGCCACCTGGATACTCACTAGTTAAAAAGTTAACTCAAGGCCTACTCAAGGCTGTATACTCTCTTCTTGTGAAAACATCACCAAACACCCTATTTGTTCACCTCATGTAACTTTTACAGAAACTCTGTTCTCATACCCTATGGAATGTCTTTGTCCCAAGACTCATTATATTTCCCCTCCTTTTCTTTCTTCTTCATGGAGCACTAACTTCATTCTTTGACCAGCCTCCATTGAAGTCTCTCCTGTTTGTAAGTCCCAATAAAGTTCATGTCTAATCATTTGCCTGGTGTGTTCTTTGGTCTTGCAGCTACCCTGATTCATGCCCTTCAAAGTTGGGCTGAAACAACTGGTAAGCAGCCAGCAGGGACCGAAGGACCACTGGCAGTGGTGGGTATGAGCTCCAGGAAGGAAGAATCTGTGGAGGAATTCCCAGGTTGACCTACAACATTGACGTGTGGGGGGAAGCAGACTTAGCCCAATGGATAGGGCATCCATCTACCACATGGGAGGTCCGCAGTTCAAACCCCGGGCCTCCATGACCCGTGTGGAGCTGGCCCATGCGCAGTGCTGATGCGTGCAAGGAGTGCCCTGCCACACTGGAGCGTCCCCCGTGTAGGGAAGCCCCATGCAGAAGGAGTGCGCCCCGTAAGGAAAGCCACCCAGTGCAAAAGAAAGTGCGTCCTGCCCAAGAATGGCACTGCACACACGGAGAACTGACACAACAAGATAACACAACAAAAAGAAACACAGATTCCCAGTGCCGGTGATAAGGATAGAAACGGTCACAGAAGAACACAGCGAATGGACAGAAAGAGCAGACAACGGTGGGGGGGAAGGGGAGAGAAATAAATAAAAAATAAATCTTTGAAAAAAAAAACACAAACATTGATGTGGGGCGCGGTGGATGCCCTCCTGGATGAATGGGGACTGCCAAGCGAATATACGGACACCCTTAAGACTCTAGCAGGTATATTGGTTGTGCTGCAGCAAGAAGTAGAACAGCTGCATTTAAACAAGAAAAGGGGAGATTGCCAGATAGTGGTGGCTATACCATGACCCTTATTAAATTTGTGGGTGGCTACTGAAGCAGAACAGACTGCAAAAGCCTGTGTGCCACGTAGAGGAGGATAAAACTAGAGATATGCTCCTAACATAAGCAGAGATGGAAGAGTCTTTAACTGATCACCCAGGCCGAGGTGATGATCAAGTATTAAGAGAAACCTTAGCATGCAGATATGCTTGCTAGAGGCTGCAGGTTGCCTCGGGTCCAGATCAGAGGATATTAACCACCCCTGGGTGGGACCCTAAAGCATGGGATCCTATGAATACCTCCTTAGATGAGGAAAAGGAGGAGGAATGGGAGGTGGAAGATGGGAAGACCCAAGCATGCATCCTATAATATGACAGAATTGGAAGGCACCACAGGACCATCCCTTGTCACAATGAGATTACACCACTGCCAAGTTAGGTGATTTATGGCAGAGGTACAGGCAGAAATCTAGAAAGTCCCTGCCTAATTGGCTTCTAAGGCTAAGGGACATAGGAGCAGGAGGAGTTATATTATCTGGAGTGGAGATAAGCAAATTAACCTCCATCACCACTCACCCTTCTCTGCGTCAGTGTCTATATACTGCCTCAAATGAGGCAAAAAATGTATTACTGCTAGGTTGGTCAGTTGATGGATGCAGAGCTGCTTGGGCTAATGAAGGAAATATATCCTATCCCCCACTCCATCCATGACAATTACCTCACTGGATGCGACATATTGGCAGAGCACAAACTCCAGTTGCATGATGGCAAGTGGATTACATTGGTTCCCTCCCACTCTCAGAAGGGGCTAGGTATGCCTTCACTGGCACAGACACTGCCATGGGATTCTTGTTGGCCTTCCCAGCAGGAAAAGCCAACCTGTGGACTACTATTTGCTGCCTAGAAAAAGCAAGTGCTCTACAAGGGGTGCCAGCTCAAGTTGACAGTTACCAAGGAACTCCATTTACTGGTCACCTCACACAGTCTTGGGCTATGGATCAGAATATTGTTTGAACTTTCCATCTATCTTATAACTCTACTGGTTCAGGTATTATAGAAAAAATGAATGGCCTTTTAAAGGAACAGATAAAAGGTGATGATGGGTCTTTACAACAATGGACTGAGGCTGTATCCAGTCTTAACCCATTTACAGTACCACAGGCTGTGGATTCCTGCTCCAGATGAAATGCTAACACAAGGACCAATGCAGGCATTGAGAAGACAAGTTAAAGAGCCAGCCACCCTACAGCCCAAAAGGGGAATGTAGCCATTTGGTATTATTTATGAGTTCCAAAAAAGATATTGATTATGTTTGTAAATTGGTCTGTTCCTCTGGGTGCAATACACTTTGACTGTATTAGATTCAGCTCAGATGCCTTTGGTTAAATTATGTTAAGATTAGGGCTTGATTCAATCACATCATTAGGGCATGCAGGGTTGAGTCCCCACTCCCTTTGGTGGGCCGATAAAAGACTCTCACACAGAAGTAGATGAACTGAGAAGATACAAAGAGGATCCTGCAACAGAGATGAGCCTGATAGTTTACAGCTGACCTTGTGAAGAGAATAGAACAGCTGAGCCTGGAAAAAAATGAGCCCTGGGAAGAGAAATGACCCTTATGCCAACCTACAGCCAGGATTGGAAGAAGTTGGACCCACTGAGCTTTAAGAGGAAGAGGAAAGCTGAACCTCACAGATGTCACCTGCTATTTGCTTCAACATATGGCAGTAGAGTTTGTTAAGGAAGTAACCTTGAGTTAGACTCTTTAGGGCCTTGTAATCGTAAGCTTTTACCTCAAATAAATACCATTTATAAAAGCCAACAGATTTCTGGTAATTTGAATCAGCTCCTCTTTGGCTAATACAGAGAAGTAATAATAAAATATTGTTGCCTATGCCTCAAACTATATAAACTGGAGAAAACGATGTCCTTTGGTCATAGTACTAGCCTATGCAGTCTCACTGGTTGGGAATTTTAAGCCCATGGGTAATAGAAGTCACCCAAACACTGGTATAAGACCATACTTTATACAAAAAAATGCCAGTATATATTTTTATTAATAACTTGGGGTCCCCTATTCCACCTGTGGCTCTATGTCTACCTATATAGACTCTTCTTAAGCCTAAACTAACTTTTTACGTCATTGGAGAAAACTCAGAGAATTTAGAAGGGGAAAATATATGGTATTAGAAACATTCTCATAAATCCACCCCCAGCTGGTACTTTGTTAGTTATTGATAAAAATGTTGCGTGTATACTGTGAGACCAGAATAATCTGCCCTTTATTATTCCCCCAAAATATCTTTCTTTTTGCCTATAGTGCCCTAGCTAATACCTTCCTGCAGTGGGCTTCACCAGTTAACTCATGCGCACTGTTGGGTTTCCACAAACCTGCCATCCTTGGGTGCTACTGGCCTGCCTTGGACTGTTACTCCTGCAAATTGGATGGCATGGAACACCTTGCTGGTATGGCAGGATACAACCCATCAACGAGTTTGAACAAATCCTTCTCATTTAAAACTGAAATGCAGCTGCTTTCTTTCAATGAGACTCATATTTTTTCCCTTGTAAAGAAGCAAGTGAATAAATCTAAATCACTAATAGCATATGCTGTATATAATAGTTTAGGATGGTTAAACAGTTAAATCTGTCACCTTATATCATGTTGCCCCTATTTGTCTAGAACAAGAGGGAATCTGTAATATGGGGTAGTTACCACCCAAATTTATATAATTTCACTGTCAAGCATTAATGTTCAATGTTGTATATATATTCCTAATCTACCCCGTAATATTTCACAAGCTCTAAATCATATTGAAAAGCACATACAGCACATTGATAAATTAGCTACTGACTCCCTATCTGACTGGTTTAATTCCTTTCCCGGCCCTGGTGGCATGTCTTCATAGCCTTTAGTAGAGGACTCATTGGTATTCTGTTGTCTACTATACTGCTGCTGTAGAATGTGGATTCAATGTGTGTCCTATGGTTAATGCTAGCTGCTGTGTGGGGATGGATCGTGGGAACCAAGGAACTGGGATGCCCGCCTTAAGTGAAACACAGCTGGAAGCATGTAGTCACCAGTCCTAAGCTGGACACTCACTATTTAAAAAGTAACAGGCCTACTGCAAACTTCGATCTTCTCAAAGCAGTATACTTCCTTCCTGCAAAAACATCACCCAATACCCCATTTGTGCACCTCATGTAACTTTGCAGAAACTCTGTTCTCATAGCCTACAGTATATCTTTGTCCCAAGACCCCTTACATTCCCCCTCCTTTTCTTGCTATTTTATGGAGCACTAATTTCATTTTTTGACTGGCTACCATCAAAAAATCTCTTCCATTCATGAATCTCAAAAGAGCTCATGTCTAATCATTTGCCTGGTGGGTTCTTTGGCCTTGCAGCTGCCCCAAATTTCACCCTTCAGGAATTGAGCTGGAATGGTACTAAACACACTTGCAGCTTTAGGCTAATCTTCCTGCTTCAAATGAGATCATCCAATGCCTTCCTTGACAAGGCTGCCACTGTGGCAACTGTACAAAATCAAATGGACTATTGGCTGTTAAAGGGATTGCCAGCTGGGTGCATTTATCCCAAGTAAAGCCCAATGTCAAAAATAAGTTCCAGTTCCGGGAAGATGGCGGACTAGAATGACATGGAACTCTCTTCTCCAGAAAAATAGAGAACAAGCTGAAACAGCCTAGAAAAAGATCTTCTAGGGTTTAATTTAGTACACGAGGCAAAGGCTGGACACTGACCAGAGGAGAGAGGGACAAACTGAGATGACATGTCAGAACTGTGAGTTGAAACCAGCAGTAGCTGCTGCCAGCACCATCCTCCACACTAAAGACACTTCAGAATTCTCAGGCCTCCAGGCTTGCAGCTACGGCAAAGGGGGCTCCAGGGATCTACTCCCCAAGAAAGGGGAGAGAGAAGGACACAACTTAAGGCTGACTCAGCTTTTAACTCACAAATTTGGTCTACTGTGTCCCAGGAGCCCTTGGGGGGGGGGGTGGCACCATTGTTTCCCTTGGAGCTGATAAGGGGCTAAAGATATACAAGCCTCCCAATCTCGTCCTCTAATAACGGACTGATTGTTGAGGACTCAGAGGAGAGTGGAAATATTTCAGACCTGGGAAAAATGAGGGGGCTACCAGAGAAGGCAGGAAAACTGTCTCAGAGAATGTTTTAATCACAAGGCTCATAGTCTCCAGACAGGACATTCTATCACACTGATTCAGTCTGCGTTGCAACAAAACACTAGGACCAGACACTGAGCTGAGAGTTGCCAAAGAGCACCATCTGCTGACAGACCAAGGAAGTGCACACAAGGAAATTAAAAATAAGTAGGAGAGGCTTTTTCCAGCCCCTATAACCTCCCTCCCCAAGGCACTAGGAAGTGACTCTATAACCAATTACTGGGTCCAGTGCCCAGTTTTGAGCAACCAACAGGACAATCCTAACAATCCAGGTCAAGCCAAGAATCAAAGAGAAGTGGCAAAACACAGCCTCCTGCCACTATATCCCTACAAAAGAAAAAGAAATTGAGCAGCATCTAATCAGATGCTTAGAGATGAGCAAAAATTTATGAGCCATACTAAGGAAATAGAAGACATGGACCAAGAAAAGAAATATATCAAAGTCCCAGAAGAGATGCAGAGTATCAGTGAGTATCAGTGAGATGTGCACAAATTTCCAAGACCAAATTAATGAGTTGAAAGACAATATGTTCAAAGAGATAGATGACATGAAGAAGACATTGAGTGAGGACAAAAAAGAATTTGAAATCCTGAACAGAAAAGTAACAGACTTTAGGGGAAAGAAAGACAAAATAGGTAGATAAAAAACACACTTGAGGCATACAAGAGTGGTCTCAATGATATAAAAAAGAATAAGTATACCAAAGACAGACAACTAAAATTGAAGAGAGAAAAGAATGGAAAAAAATTGAGCAGGGGCTCAGAGAGGTGAATGACAACATGAAACCCAAAAACATACATGTCATGGGAGTTCCAGAAGGAGAAGAGAAGGGAAAAGTTGCAGAAAGACTGTTTGAGGAAATCATAGCTGAAAAATTCCCAACTTCACAAAGAAAGTGAACTTACATGTACAAGAACCACATGATACCCCAATCAGAATAAATCCAAATAGACCTACTTCAAGGCTTATACTACTCAGAATGTCAAATGTCAAAGATAAAGAGAAAATTCTCAGAGAAGCAAACCATCACGTACAAGGGATGTCCAGTAAAACAGTATAGATTTCTCTTCAGAAACCATGGAGGCAAGAAGACAGTCATATGAATCAAACTGCCAGCCAAGAATTCTTTATCCAGCAAAACTGTCCTTCACATATGAAGGAGAATATAAAATATTCACAAACAAACAGAAACTAAGGGAGTTTGTACAAAAAAAAAAAAAAAAAAAAAGCACCTTTGCAGGACATATTAAAAGAAGCCTTAGAACCTGAAAGAAAAAGGCAGGAGAGACAGACTTGGAGGAGAGTAAAGAAGAAGAGCAGAAAGAATAACCAAAATAGTAAAAAGACAGACAAAAATATGACATATGAAAACCAAAGAATAAAATGGAATAGTCAATAGGGCATTTACAGTAATATTATTGAATGTGAATGGATTAAACTACCCAATCAAAAGATACAGGCTGACAGAATGGATAAAAAAGCATGAGCCATCCATATGCTGCTTACAAGAAACTCACCTTAGACCCAAGTATATAAAACAGCTGTAAGTGAAAGGTTGGAAAAAGATACTCCATGTAAATAGTAACCAGAAAAGACCAGGGGTAGCTATAATAATATCAGACAAGAGACTTTAAATGCAAAAAATTTATAAAAGATACAGAAGGCCATTGTATATTAATAAAATGGACAATCCACCAGGAAGATAAAACTGTCATAAATATCTATGCACCTAACCAGGGTGCCCCAAAATACATGAGGCAAACTCTGGCAAAACTAAAGGGAGAAATAGACATCAATACAATAATCACTGGAGACTTCAACACCCCACTCACATCATTAGATAGAACTAGACAGAACATCAACAAGGAAACGAAGAACTTGAACAATATGATAAACAAGTTAGACCGAGCAGACATATACAGAACACTGCATCCAAACTCAGTGGGTTATACTTTCTTCTCAAGTGACCATGGCTCTTTCTCCAGGATAGAACACATGTTAAGGCAAAATGCAGCTCTCAATAAACATAAAATGATTGAAATTATACAAAGCAACTTCTCTGATCATATTGGAATGAAACTGGAAATCAATAATAGACAGAAAAAAAGTAAATTTGCAAATGTGTGGAGGTTAAAGAACGCACTGCTAAATAATCAGTGGGTCAAAGAAGAAATTGCAAATAAAATCAGGAAATATATTGAGACAAATGAAAATGAGAATACAATGTATCAAAACTTGTGGGATACAGTGAAGATCCTTGGGAGGGAAATTCAAAGACCAAAACGCTTATATTAAAAAAGAAGAAAGAGGAGAAGTGGACTTGGCCCAGTGGTTAGGGCATCCGTCTACCACATGGGAGGTCCGTGGTTCAAAGCCCGGGCCTCCTTGACCCGTGTGGAGCTGGCCCATGCGCAGTGCTGATGCACGCGCAAGGAGTGCCATGCCACGCAGGGGTGTCCCCCGCATAGGGGAGCCCCACATGCAAGGAGTGCTTCCCGTAGGGAGAGCCGCCCAGAGCGAAAGAAAGTTCAGTCTGCCCAGGAATGGCGCCACACACACAGAGAGCTGACAGCAAGATGACGCAACAAAAAGAAACACAGATTCCCGTGCCGCTGACAACAGCAGAAGAGCACGCAGCAAATAGACACAGAGAAGAGACAACCGGGGCGGGAGGGGGGAAGGGGAGAGAAATAAATAAAATTAAATTAAAAAAATAAAAAAGAAGAAAGAGCTAAACTCAAAGATTTATCTGAACAACTAGAGAAACTAGAAACAGAACAGCAAACCAATCCCAAAACAAGCAAAAGGAAAGGAATAATAAAGAGTAGAGCAGAAATAAATGAAACTGAGAACAAAAAAATAGAGAGAAAATCACAAAACAAAAAGCTGGTTTTTTGAGATGATCAATAAAATTGACAAATCCCTAGCTAGACTAACAAAGAAAAAAAGAGAGAAGATGCAAATAAATACAATCAGAAATGAAAGGGAGGAAGTTACGACTCCACAGAAATAAAAAGAATCATAGAAAGATATTATCAAAAACTGTATGCCAACAAACTAGACAACCTAGATGAAAATGTGCAAAGTCCTAGAAATGCACAACCAACCTACACTGAGGGTACAAGAATTACAAGAACTTAACAAACCAAATCATATTTAAAGAGATTGACTTCATTATAAAAAATCTCCCAGCAAAGAAAAATCCAGGACCAAATGGCTTCACAGGTGAATTCTAACAAGCATTTCAAAAAGAATTAACACCAATTCTGTTTCAATTCTTCCATAAAATTGAAGAGGGAAAATTACCAACATGTTATGAAGACAACATCACCCTAATACCAAAGCCAGATAAAGATACTAAAAGAAAATTAGAGACCAATCTCTCTAATGAACACAGATGCAAAAATTCTCAATGAGATACTTAAAAATCAAATCCAAGAGCATATCAAAAGATGTATACATCACAACCAATTATGATTTATTCCTGGTATGCAAGGCTGGTTCAGTAAGAAAATCAATCAATATAATACACCACATTAACAAATGGAAGGGGAAAAAATACATGATCATCTGAATCAATGCAGAAAAGGCATTTGACATAACCCAGCATCCTTTTTTGATAAAAAAAAAACACTTCAAAAGATAGGAATAGAAAGGAAATTTCTCAATATGATAAAAGGCATATATGAAAAACCTACAGCCAACATTATAGTCAATGGGAAAGGCTGAAAGCTTTCCCTCTAAGATCAGGAGCAAGACAAGAATGCCCACTGTCACCACTGTTATTCAATATTGTACTAGAAGTTATAGCTAGGGCAATTAGACAAGAAAAAAAATTTAAAGGCATCCAAATAGGAAAAAAAGGAAGTAAAACTCTATGTATGACATGATCCTGTATTAGAAAATACTGAAGTATTCATGACAAAGCTACTTGAGCTAATAAATGAGTTCAATAGTGGCAGGATACAAGATCAATACACAAAAATCAGTGATGTTTTTGTACACTAGTCTGAACAATCTAAGGAGGAAATCAGGAGAAATTCCATTTTCAGTAGTAACAAAAAGACTCAAAGACCTAGGAATTAAAGAAGTACAGAAACTATATGCAGAAAACTACACAACAATCCTAAAAGAAATTTAAAAAGACCTAAACAAATGGAAAAACACTCTGTGTTCATGGGATTGGAGAAATAAATATCATGAAGATGTCAATCTTACCCAAACTGATTTACAGATTCAATGCAATACCAAACTAAAATCCCAAAAGCTTACTTTACAGAATTAGAAAAGAAAATAACCAAGTTCATTTGGAAGGGAAAATGCACCCAAATAGCCAAAAACATTCTAAAAAAGAAGAGTGATATGGGAGGAATTTCACTGCCTAACCTTGAAACATATTATAAAGTTACAGTGCTCAAAACAGCTTGGTACTGGCACAAAGACAGATCAGTGGAAAAGAAGTGAGAATTCAGAAATAAACCCTCACCTATACAGTCAACTGGTTTTTGACAAACCTACCAAGTTAATGTTAATGGGACAATACAGTGTTTCCAACAAACGATACTGGGACAACTGGATATCTATAACCAAAAGAATGAAAGAGGACCCCTATCTCAAAAAACAATCAACTCAAAATGGATCAAAGACCTAAATATAAAAGCCAGGACCATAAAACTACTAGAAGAAAATGTAGGGAAACATCTTCAAGACCTTGTAGTAGGTGGTGGTTTCATGAACCTTACACCCAAAGCACATGAAACAAAAGAAAAAACAGACCCAAAATTAAACACTTTTGCACCTCACAGGACTTTGTCAAAAGGGTAGAAAGGCAGCCAGCTCAATGGGAGAAAATATTTGGAATCACATATCCAATAAAGGCTTACTATCCAGGATACAAAAGAGATGTTACAACTCAAGAATGAAAGGACAAATGGTGCAATTAAAAAATGGGCAAAAGACTTGAATAGACATTTGTCCAAAGAAGAAATACAAATGGCAAAAAAACATATGAAGAAATGCTCAACATCACTAATGATTAGGAAAATGCAAATCAAAATTACAATGAGGTATCATTTCACACCTATCAGAATGGCCACTATTAAAAACACAGAGAACTAGAAGTGTTGGAGAGGCTGTGGAGAGATAGGAACACTTATTCACTGTTGACGGGAATGTAGAATGGTACAGTCATTCTGGAGGACTATTTGGCAGTTCCTAAAGACGTTGAACATAGACTTGCCACGTGACCCTGTAATATCACTAATGGATATATACCCAGAAGAACTGAGAGCAGTGACAAGAACAGACATCTGCATGTCAATGTTCACAACAGCATTACTCACGATTGCCAAAAGTTGGAAACAACCCAGGTATCCATCAACAAATGAATGGATAAAAAAACTGTGTCTATTCACACAATGGAATATTATGCAGCTGTAAGAAGAATTGGAGTCGTAAAGCATACAACAACATGGATGAACCCGGAGGACGTTATGTTGAGTGAAGTGACCCAGACATAAAAGGACAAACACTGTATGATTGTATTGATATGAACCAAAGATAGTTTATCCAATACATTTAACTGAGAGATGTATGTTTTTATTCAACTGTTTTCTTTTAGTTTTTGTTTAAATTTTCTATGAAATGTGCAAAATAGAGTTAAAAAAAAAAAAGTGCCAATGCACCAGAGACACCTACTAAAACATTTGAGTGCCAGCCAGTGGACAGCCTGAAATATCTCTTCAAAACACAAAAGCTATGTACCTAACCCTAACCCTCATGTACATCAGCCAGTCTTCTAAAGTTAAAGAAAACATAAGAAAAAAAAACCTTTTTGACCAGGCATTCATACTAGAAAGTGCTGCCAGCAGCACTCCATTCTTGCTGTTCTTATACCTTTGTCACTCTTCTTGGTTTATGTCTCTCCTTGGCACACTCTGAACCATCCTTCCTAAACCCTTAGTATTTAAGCTCCTAACTCAATTTATCTCTTCCAGGACTGATGCATTCCAAAAGAATCTGCTCATGTGTGGCTATCACCCAGTTTCAACCATTAAAGCACTATCCCTCCTCCTAGTCCCAGTAGCATAGCAAGAGTTTTACACCCTGTCAGGCAGGGACTATAATCCCTAACCAGCAGGAAGAAGACACAAAAAATGACCCAGCTCCCCCTTAAGACTAAGGTTGTAAAACTCTCTCAGGGGGGGGATTTGAGGCAGGAAGGAATAAAGACTTCAGGAGGAAGGACAGAAAACCCAGTAAGTCACACAAACATAACATAGTAAGAAAGGCTGAGGCAACAGCCTGCTGGTTTACATCAGCCTGTTGACTCACACAAGCAAGTAATCAAGAGGCAAGTTACAACACACACCCAACAGCTACAGGAGGGGCATCACCACCACCACCCACCTCATGGACAGTTCATGGACAGCAGCCAGAGGGCAATCATCACCAGACAGCAACCCCTAAGAGAATCAAACTACCCAATGAATTTCCCTTGCTTTGTCTCAAATATACCAATCAATATAGAACCTAACCACTGGGGTGGCCCATAAAACAGGGAACCCCAAACAGAGGGTACAGGTCTCCATCTTGAGAATGGCCATACTCATATCTGAGTGTGTACTCTATCTTTACTAAATTCTTTTCTTTCTCATAACTGTGGTGTGTCTGAATTCTTTCTTATCACACAACCAAGAACCTGGACACCAACTCCAGTAATACAAGTAATCGATTCTCTCTCCCTATAGTCATGACTTTACATCATTTTAAACCAGGAGATCTGGTATTATTAAAAATCTGGAAGAATAAGCACTGTGATGACTGGCTCACTCCTAAATGGGAGGGACCTTATGTTATTACTCTTTTCTAAAATTACAGAGCATCAAGCCATGGATTTGCCCTCATGAGTTAAGCCAGCTTCCCTACAAGAAAAAGTAGAAAGTCACCTCCTACTCATGACACCCCACTGCAGACCAAAAGCTGCTTTTTTGTAGGTCACCCACACCATTATAATACTTGGAATTAGTATTATTTTTTTCCTATCACAATCTGTGCAAGGTAATATCTTTTTAAAATGGTTCAGCAGTAGCTGCCATTCATCAGAAAAAATGACTTGTTATTAAGAAAGAGGAAAATGTGGGACAAAAACAAAGTGCATGAGTTTCACAGAAAAAGAATTTTTGTGGTCAAAGTTGGGTAAGATTTGATGGGTCTATCTATTAAGTTTTAAAAGCCTTAGTATCAAATAGCATACTGATGTAAAACTAAAATTTGGTTCTTTCCCTATAAAGTGACAAAGTTTCTTAAACTATCGGTCTGTTTTAATAAAAGGTTATAAAAAGTTTTTCTCCTGAGTAATCAATACACAAAGTAAAAAAGTATGTTTTATTAAAAGTTTCTTATACTTTACCCTTCTTGTGTCCTTGGTGGTTTAAGAAAAACAAGTTGTCTCTTAAAAGAACATAATATTCAGAACAAATTTTTTTTTTAAAATTTGTTTTATTTCTCTACCTCTCCCCATTCCCCCCATTGTCTGCTCTCTGTGTCCATTCACTGTATGTTTGTGCATTGTTTTGTGTCTGCTTGTATTCTCATTAGGCGGCTCCGGGAACTGATCCTGGGACCTTCCAGAGTGGGAGAGAGGCAATTACTCTCTTCTGCCACCTCACCTCCCTCTTCTGCTACATCTTATTTTCTCTCCTCTGTGTCTCTTGTGTCATCTTGTTGTGCCAGCTCTCCATGTTGCCTGGCACTCCTGAGCAGGGCAGCTTTCCTGCACTGGGTAGCACTCTTAGGCAGAGCTGCACTCCTGCATGGGGCAGCATTCCCACATGGGCTGGCACTCTACGTGGCCCTACTTGCCACGTGGGCCAGCTTGCCCTCACCAGGAGGCCCTGGGCATCAAACGCTGGACCTCCTATATGGTAGACAGAAGCCCAATTGGTTGAGCCACATCCATTTCCCAGACCTAACAAGTTCTGACATTTCACTTTCTCAAAGTCAAATCCTGAAAAGTGTCTTTTTATTTCAAACAATTGCAAAGAATTTGTTTCTACTTCGTAAAAAGTGAAGTAATAAAAATAGTTGACTTCATTTGATATGTTATAAATTGAATGAAATGTGTTTAGGAAGTGTATAAAGATTAAAAGATGGACTTCAGTGTGGTCAAGCCCCCAGCACTGTGCATGGTGTCTTTCGAGTTATTGGCTAGGAATGTCATTACGACTATAAAAGTATCTGCCACATCTGGTCATGCTCCTGAAGTAGATGGAAATAAGCTGTTGCTTTGGATTTCTGCAGCTCTACCAGCCAGCAATTGCTCAATTTTGCCTCCAGACTAGATCTGTTTCATCATGCCAGAGGGTGCTAAGCACCAAGCCTGTGGAACACTGGAGCCTCTGCAGTATGCTGGCTACGTGAAGGATATACTAAGGGAGTAATAACTGCCAGAATAATGTGGGTAGAACCTTAACAAATACAATTAGCATTAAAGCCTGCTCCCATGAAGAGACATGTATGGTATTGCAAACCTAGAGCTTATATATATTAACTGCAGCTCAAAGAGAAACATGTGTACTGATTTAGTATTAAGTGCTTACCTACATACCTGTTGACTGTATCTCCTAGTGCTCTTAAATACTGCCTTTTTGTCTTATTGTTGCCTATATTGCCTTTGTAGGTTTATATCTAGAGCATCCTGCAAAATGATATGAGAATTTTCTTTGCCCCTAAACAGCAGGAACTATCGAAGATGAGACCTTTGCCCATTTTCCTTATATGAAGAATGCTTGTAAAATATATTTTCTTAAGAATAAGGACAGTATCAATGATATTGCAGGGACGGATGCAGGACACTATATATCCTGCCATAATCCACTGAATGGACTGGGAGAGAGTATAAACTACAACATCAACTATAATCTATGCTATGTAGCAATGCTCAAAACTGCACTCATCAAATGCAATAAATGTACCACACTAATAAATAAGTTGTCAATGTGGAAGGAGTGGGGGTGTGTGGGGAGTGAGGTATATGGGAATCTCATATCTTTTAATGTAATATTTTGTATGATCTATGTATTTTTTTAAAAATGGAAAAAAAGAATAAGGAAAATATAAACACAAGGGGGATTTAATAGCTGGAAAATGTGCTTATTAATATTTCTTCACTTAAGGAGCTCTGATAATTCTAAAATTAATTGAGCTGGTTTTCTATTAATCTAATTTTAGAAGTTTACTCTTTATGCTTAGTTCCCTGATGAACACTAATCAGACCTTCTTATACTGCTTAAGGAATAAGATAATGTCTCAAAGCAAAACCAGACTGGTATAAATCTGTAACTTTTTTCAGAGACAAAGAGTTGGATATCCTTGAGCTGTTGGCTGAGAAAGGGGCCATGGAGATCTTACACCTGTACAACATTTAAACTATGGTTTAACGTGTGCTTGACACAATGCAGGACTGACAAATTGCATATACCCTCCTCAAAAGAACCCTGGAATTACTTGTTTACTTGTTTTTCTCCTCAACTAAGCCTTTTCTTTTCTGTTTTTTTCCTTCTTTTTATCTCTAAAAACCTCACTACCATTCTCACTTTAATTTGATTTTGGGGAAATTCCCCCAGTTCCTGGCTTCTGCATTTGCAATAAATCACCTTCTCACTGAGAGACACGTTTGTCCTTTGTAGAACCAAATCAGGAGGACCTGTCTATTAGAACTAACTACATGTATATTAACAATTCTTGTTTTTTCAGACACCATTTTATTGGTAAAAGTTGAAATCTTTACCAGAAACCTCTCCCTCTTATCACGATCACCTCATCATTTAAGTTCATTCTTTCTCTAGTATTATGGACCAAAATTCCCCCTAACTGATCACTCTTGTGCCTAATCTTCTGTTCCTCCTTTCACAGTCAAACTGCATGTGCACTATGTTAGTCAGCCAAAGGGGTGCTGATGCAAAATACCAGAAATGTGTTGGCTTTTATAAAGGGTATTAATTTGGGGTAGGAGCTTATGAATACCAGGCCATAAAGCATAAGTTACTATCCTCACCAAAGTCTATTTCAATGCGTTGGAGCAAGATGGCTGTTGACATCTCCCAGGGTTCAGGCTTCCTGGGTTCCTCTCTTCCCAGGTCTTGCCTCTCTCTGGGCTCAGGTCCTCTGTTTTCTCCACAAGGTCAGCTGTAGACTATCAGGCTCTCTAGGCTTTCCCTCTCTCCACAAGGTCAGCTGTAGACTATCAGGCGAACAGCTCTGTCTCTCTCCCTGGGGTTTCTGCCATGTATAAGGAGCCATCTCTATTCCTCTGTGTTCTTCTCCTGGCTCAGGTCCTCTCTTCCCAGGGCTTGCTTCTCTTTCCTCTGTGGGCTTTCTTCCCGGGCCTCCAGCTCAAGACTCCAACATGAAATTCCAAATCAAAACTCCAACATCAAAACTCCAGCATCTAGCCCTGGATGGTGCTTCAGAGGTAATCACCGGACATTGTAAATCCTCACAGGGCCTACATGATGGAATAGAGGAGAGTATGGGCCATGATGTGAACCAATGTATATGAGGTGCAGAGGTGCCCAAAGATGTACTTACCAAATCCAATGGATGTGTCATGATGATGGGAACGAGTGTTGTTGGGGGGGGGGGGAGGGGGGGGGTGGGGGGGGTGGGGTTGAATGGGACCTCACATATATATTTTTAATGTAATATTATTACAAAGTCAATAAAAAATAAAAAAATTAAAAAAAAAAAAAAAAAAAAAAAAAACTCCAGCATCTAAAATCTCCAACTCTGTCCTTTTATCTGTGAGTTCCCACCCATCAAGGGGCAGGGACTCAACACTCTATTGATGTGGCCCAATCAAAGCCCTAATCATAATTTAATCATGCCTAGGTACAGACCAGTTTACAAACATAATTCGGTATCTATTTTTGGAATTCATAACTATATCAAACTGCTACAAGCACTTTTACAGTCCTCACACTGCCTCAAGGCAATGTCACTGACTTCCTTTTATATACACTGTAGTAGACCTGCTGGGCTTGGTATCAACTGCCAACCCCAGTTCCCACAGGAGTGGTTATGCTTAGGAAGCTAGGAGTGTATGAGGAAAGGCACTTCCCTAGACATAAATTCACAAAGACAGCATAGGCAAAAAGACAAGCATATGGAAAGCAAAATAAAGACAGTACTTAAGAGACTCATTCTTTTATCTTATATGCACATTCATTAACCACTTAGAAGGTGAATTAAGTTTACAAAGACTTTTGACCTGCCCAATATAACTCTGCATATGATCTAGAATAGAAGGGATATTATCATTTCATCAGGTATATAGGTACAGTACTTAATACTAATCAATGCAAATGTTCCTCTTTGAGCTGCAGTTATTAGATCTAAGCTCCAGGTTTGTAATACCATATATATTGTCTCTCCATGGGAGCAGCCATAATGCCAATTGTTTGTTTAAGTTCTACTCACATCACTGTGGTAATTACTGCTCCACCTGATATATCCTTCACACAGTCAGTATGCTGCAGCACAGATGATCCTAAAGAAAGGCTCCAGTGTTTCACTGGCCTGGTGCATAGTGCCCTTTGGCATTTCGAAACAGAGGCAGTATCCATGGTAAATCTAGCACTATTGGCCCGTTACCAGGTACTACAGGAGTGCAAAACAGCAACATATTTTCCATCCACTTCAGGAGCATGTCCAGAGATGTGAGAGATCCTTTTATTATTTTAGGGGTTGCAGTGACTGACACAGCCAATAACTAAAATGGAGAGGCACCATGCAGGGTATTGGGGGCTTGGTTTGAATGCACAAAAGAGTTTGACAATACTGAAGTCTATCTCTTAATTTTCATACATTTTCTAAACACTTCCAAAGCAGTTTATAACAGATCAAATGAATATAACTATTTTAGTACTTTACTTTTTACTTGTACATCTTTACCATGATTATGTTAATAGGTATTTTATTTTAGCAGTTCAGGAAAAACTACTCTATCCATTATTTTATGAAAACCAAAGATTCCCAATGAAATAAAGATTATCTCCCCCTCCACACACCTTAATATGCAGATTGAGGCAGCCTCTGACACGATTCTGTTAGGAAACTACTTTTTATTATCAACATCATTTTAGGTTTCTTATTAATAATGGCTTCGTGGAATTAACCATTTAAATACTCCAGTTTAGACAATGCTTGTGCAAATATCCATAACCACATAGACTACTTTTACCTTCATATAAACTTATTAAATTATAATTATAAATTTACTTTTATCCATTTAAGTCTTGTCTTACATTGCTCATTCTGATCTCTGAAAACTAGTCATTTCACTTTAGGACAGATCTATATTTCATTAAACATGAACTTACAATTTACATCATTTTAAAGATTTAATACAGGCAACATTAATGTAGTTTACTAGTATCCTATAAACTGAGGGAGATTATACCCAAGCTAAATAAAATTGGAAAAATTATAGCTTATACAAGAAATGTTTTTTTCCTTCCTTCAAATTTTTCTTTAATAAAATTTGAAATTGTGAATAACCTTAAAAGCATACAGACTGCCAGGTTTGAGAATATATTATAATTGTTTAATTTGTTTTAATCATAATTTAGAAAAGATCTTTCCATAATTTTCAAAGACTTTCTTTACATACTGAAATTTGATAATTGGACCATTAATTATTCTCATTTTGAGGCTCCTAAAAGGTTTGGAGAATTACAGGATAAACTATGATTTTTATTTCTCCAGGCTAATAGAGTTTTAAGTTAAACTTACATTTCCCTATCTTGTCACACCTAGCCCTTCCCCCATAGCTCTAGAAAGAAAAGGAGGTCCTGGGGGGCTAGGTAGTCAAGGAGCTTAGGAAAAACTTTTTTCTCTCCCAAAAGTGTCTATATTCAGATTTCTATATGACCTTTCTGTCCTGCTTAGCTTCTTTAATTTGGGCTCTAGAAATATTCATTTACATATATCTGCTTATTTAATTTTTTAACAATTTGAATAAAGCTATTTTAAGGATTTTCATTTGTTAATTTTATAGTAACACCCCAATGTATGAAAATATACACTAAAACAAATACGCAGACACAGACAGACACAAAAGCACAGAATTCACTAATGTTACTTATAATTTTCATTCTCTTACAAAATAAGTTTAACTGTAAAATAACATTCAAAAGATTTCTTTGAAGGCTATTTTTGATTAATCTGCACTCTGATGGTATAGTTTTACACAAGAATATCATTCTCTTTAGTTACTGTTTTACAATCCATTTGTCCCCAATGCTTTAAGATACAATTTACATAATTTTTCTTTCCTCAAAGGTCTTGGGATCTCTCTGGGCCCTTGCCTGGAGTAGGTAAATTGGAGTTCAACACCTGGATAGTCATGGGAGAAAGCAGATTATTAACACCAGTGGAAAGACCAGAGACAGGGGTGTCTCAAATTTGCCTTCACCTGGGCCATGGGGAACAGAAGTTTCCATGGATTCAAACAGAGGATACGGCAGCTATCATTACAAAAATGAGGCCAGCCTTGAAATAACCACAAGCAAAGGCAAACTCCACATCACAATAGCAAGCACACAGGAGGGTGAGACTTGACTTGAAGTAACCATAAACAAGGTAACTAATTCCTTTTGTGATTTCCAATTGCAAGACAGTACTGAAATTTAAAGATTCATTTTTATGGTACCTTTCACCATTACCCAATTTGTATTAGGCAAACCCCAAATCTGATTTACAAGTTCTTAGGCATGAGCAGACTGACAAAGTAAGTAGATTAGAACAGAAGAATTTTACACATTTACTTAGCATAGGAAAAGACCCAACTTCAGAATCATCTTTACAAAGCACCCAGTGTCCGCCCATGGCAGAAACTTTGTACAAAAGCCTCCAACTTTGTTCCTCCAGGAAAATCCCCGGGGAAGTCGCTAGGCACAGAGCTTCTGGATCCAGGGAAGCCCTGTCCCTGACAACACAAGAATTGAGGGTGCTCTGGGGCTGCATCCCCATTAGCTACCTCTCACAAGGAATAAAGTCCTGTGGGCTTTTTTGCAGGAAGGATTACAAATGTTGCAACTGAATAGGCAGAGAGCTAGGAGGCCATTCTCCAGGAACTTTTTAATCATGGGCTGAAGGCCTTTAACAGCTTCCTCCTTGAGGTTTCTTATTCTATAGGAGAGGGTTTAGTAAATGGTCTAGATCTTGATTCCCCATTCATTCCCCTTATTAGGCACAACCAAGACTAGAGAGGTCAAAACAGGCAGGTCAGGACTGAATAAGTGACTTCCAATTTAATTAAGAAATTAAGAATCTTACCTGCCACATCAAGGGTCACCCAAGGCACCTCCTGGTTGAAGGTGCACAGTGTCACCAAGGAGCCATGCCTGGCCTCTGTCCTGCCCTGGGGCAAGACCATGGTGCATCCTGACGGCAGGGCATCTTGGGGCCAAGGGCCCACCTCTCTGCAGTTGAAGCAGGTTCCTGCTGACGTGGAGCCTGGATTTAGATGGCCCCAAGATGACAGGATACCTTTAACAGTGGGAGCTAAAAGGTGAAACTATACTCAGACCTGCCCTTACCTTACTGTCTTTCCTCAGTGGCATGGTCTCAACTGTGGAAAACTGTGAATGCTATTTTCTAAAAGGAAGTGAATGCAGTTTGGGTACCAAGGGAAAGTTTTTGCAGCTTTCTACAGATATCTGAGGCAGACTGGCTAATAATGTGAGTTCCCAGGAGGATCTATTCTTCTCTAGAGCCAGGATCTACCAGAGGGTGTTTTTTATTGCCTCTACCAGTTTTCCTTGAAATAAGGCTTGGTTTTCAGGTTCTGCCTTTGCGTAATTCCCTGAGCTTACTATAATTTAGCAGTGTACTTCCTATCCCCTTGTGGAGACAACTGATCACATGGTTCCTGGCCCTCAGATATGCCTGTCCCTTCCTTCCCTCTTACAAAGGTTTAACTGGAATTCAGGATCCCATACAGAGGCCACTTTTGCCCATCCTCTAATGTATACTGCAGCCATGTGGTGTGGCAGGAAATGATGAGCCTCTTCCTTTTTAGTAGACAGGCTGCCCCAATTCCTGAGAAGACACTTTAATGGGAGTCTGCCAGAAGGCCCACTGTTCTAATGGAGAAGAGTTTGTTAGCCAGTCTGCCATCTCACACTCTGGCATGACTAAACTTTTACCCTCCAAACCAAAGTTCCCAAGTTGCTCAGGTATGAGATGTTTGGAGCTGCTACTCTGGTTCCTGGCGTTCCAAGAACACAAAGTCTATGCCGCTGGGCATCCCTGTGGCACTCTAGGTCCTAGGAGGGGTCCAGACTCAGGTTCCAGACCAAAGCTACCAAACTGGACTTTCTCCCGAGAAAAGAGGCTGGCATGGAACCTTTCTTTTAGCTTACCTTTGCAAAGGTCTTACAAAGTGGCCATGAGAGAGTTCATTTTATGGCTACTGCCAGGGACAGAGTTTTGAAGGTAAACTGGACATTGAGAAAACAAAAACAAAAGAGGGCACAGACAGACTCTAAAAAGCCTAGACTCACCAGTCTTCATTGGGTGTTGGGGAACATTACTTGCCTCTGTCTTCTGCCATGGCTTGCCAAACATGTTCATGGAATGCTATGGGTTCTGGGTTCTAGGTTCTAGGTTCTTGGCTATGTCGCATAAAGGACTTTAAGGACATGACATAGGGTTGGCAAGGGAATTAAGAGTATATTGAAGCCAAACTCAGCATGTAAATGCAATGCCTTCCCCCCAGCGTGGGACATGACACCCGGGGATGAGCCTCCCTGGCAACGAGGGACCACTATCAACTACCAACTGATGATGCAACTGGAAAATGACCTTATACGGAAGGTTCAATGCGGATCAGCAGAATATCCATGTCTACATAAAATACCATGACTTTAAAATGCTGTTTGACCTAAAGTAAGGGGGAAATGGAAAGGAGAAATGAGTTTATATGGCTACGAGTTTCTAAAAAAGAGTCTGGAGGCTGGCAGAAGTTTTGCCCTCATGCACAACTGAGCAGAGTCAGAGAGACAGATAAAGCAGATACAACCCCCAGATATTGGTTCCTTTGAGGGCTAAAGAGACCCATGGGAGTTATGGTCATGGCCGATGGGGTTAACTACCAGGGCAGATGGCCCCTCTTTGGAAATGGTGTTTATGTGTGATGAATCTGGACTCAGATGGGATCTCCCTTCATAAGACTTTCATGCTAATGTGCTGGAGGTGCAGTTAATGTTGGGGTTTAAGATATATTTAGGGGATTTGAATCTCTGGACTGACAATGTGATAGCCAGATCCTGAGCCTCAACAGACTCCAGCACCTACAATCTGATTTATTGGACTTACCACACTCAGCTAAGATGGAGGTGAAGAAGGACAACCACCACACCATGGAGCCTAGAGTGATTACAACTGAAAATGGGAGGATTGCACCAGCATCCAGGTGGAATCTGAGCCTCCTCTTGACATAAAGGTGCAATGGACACAACCAATCCAGTGTCCACATAGAAGAGGTGGCATTGGATTGGGAAAAGTGGACATAATGGACAAAGGGTATGGGGAAAGGCAGGAAGAGATGAGAGGTGGAGGCGTCTTCGGGACATGGAGCTGCCCTGGATGGTGCTTCAGAGGTAATCACCGGACATTGTAAATCCTCACAGGGCCTACATGATGGAATAGAGGAGAGTATGGGCCATGATGTGAACCAATGTATATGAGGTGCAGAGGTGCCCAAAGATGTACTTACCAAATCCAATGGATGTGTCATGATGATGGGAACGAGTGTTGTTGGGGGGGCGGAGAGGGGGGGTGGGGGGGTGGGGTTGAATGGGACCTCACATATATATTTTTAATGTAATATTATTACAAAGTCAATAAAAAAATTAATAAAAATAAAAATAAAAAAAAAATAAAAAAAAAGAGTATATTGAGAAATGAGGGAAAAGAAAAAAGTACAAAAATAGACATGGGTGTGAGCGAGCTACAGGGTAAGGTGCGTGTGAGGTACCAGGTTTTAAGGCCTTTCCTCCTCCCCTTTCCTAATGTTGGGGAGGGGCCTCAGCTGTTTGCTGTTCTGATTGGTTGCCTTATGATCCCCACCTGTTAGTTCTCAGGGCCCCAATGAGGAGGCATGTTGTTTGGAGTATCCACGGCTTCCTCTAGAGCCCAGTGTGTCAATGGAGTCTTTCCAGCTTTGTTCTTAGTAGCAGCCTACCTCAGGGGGTTTCTGGGTGGCGTCTCATCATGGTCATGTTTCTGCTGGGTCCCACCTGTTACTGTCTTCTCTCTTTGCCTAAACTAACCTTACTCTAAGGAAATGGATTTCAAATGCCTCTGCACACTGAAATCTCTTTGCAACTTAACAAATTCTGATGCCTGAGTCCTAGTGTCAGAGATCTTGATTTAAACATTCTCAGGTGTGGCCTAGATGGTGTGTGTTTTTAAACTCCAGATGCGATTCCAATAGGCATTAAAGTTTGAGAACAAATTCTCTAAGGAAGCTGTGACCCCAAATAGGACACTGGTACTTAAGTGTGTGTTAGGTGGATCTGCAGTATTAGCATGTCTAGGAGTCTGGTAGAAAATCAAAATTAAAGGTTCCACCCTAGACCCACGAAATTAGGATCTGCATTTTAGCAACATTCCAGGGGACTCATATGTAAGTTGAACAACAGCTATCAGTGGTCCCCAATTCATTCCAACCTTCCATATCATCTTTCATAAAACCTGTGCCTAACAATGAGGCTATTACAAGTGCCTCATTCCCTTCATATCCTAATGAATCTCTGATGAAGAGAGAAAACACAGACATTTTAAAAGAGATAATCCCAGGAATTTTGACTACACTACAATTCAGATACCCTGAGTTTGGTGCCAAGCTGCAAGTTTCCCAAAGTCTTTCCCCTGCTTTGGATTCTGGGTCAAAATAAACTATTGTTGTTTAACACACTGAATAATACAGCCAATCATAGGGTGACAGATAGGCGTCTGTTCTATTTTCCACATTTTCAGATGTAACAGATTCTAAATATTTTAATTTTTTGTGTATATCTCCAAGGTTTCATTACACACATCAGTTTATTTTCCCAACAAATACTTAACATAAAATTTTTTTGGTTCTCCCTTAGAAAACATGCCAAGCCCAATACTTTGAAAATAATTAAATCACAGTTTTAATCATTTCATTCTTCATATCATTGTCCAAATATTATTCAATGCTAAATTTAGCTAGTACCAACTTTTTGCTTGTACAATAACTTTTCTTACATTATTTTGTAATTTGTTTCATTTTCTTTGAATCTAACATTTATAATAACCTCCACACCCTGGCACCCTGAACAATGCTGCTATTCATACTGATGTACAAATACCTGCCCTGGACCATGCTTTCAATTATTTTGGTGTATACTTAGAATTAGGAATGCTGTGTCAACTAGTATTTCCATATCCAACTTTCTTAGAAACCACCAAAATGTTTTCAGAGCAGCTCCAACAGCTCAGATTCCCACCAATACTGTGCTAAGGTTCCCATTTCTGTGTCCTCACCAGCACCATTATTTTTGAATTTTTAACAAGTCATTCTAGTGGGTATGAGGTAGTATCTCACTGTTGCTTTGATTTGCATCTCCCCATTAGCTGTTGATATCGAATACCTTTTCATATGCTCATTGGCCATGTGTACATCCTTTATGAATAAGTATCTATTCACGGCCCATGCCCATTTTAATAGTGAACACATTAGAAAACTCTCATATTTCTTTCTGTGCATATTTTCCCACTATTTTCTTTATGGTTACCATAGGACTTAAATCGAATGTCCAATTCTATAACAATCTCATTTGAGTTTTTTTGGATGTTGGCTCAAAATATCAACTCAACATCAATATTATACATATACTATATTTTTATATCTCTGTATCCTTCCACTGTTAAGAAGTTATAGTCACAAATTACCTATGCATATGTTCTAAGTCCCAAACTATTGCTTTGTCATAACTTTTCATGTATTTGCATTTTATTTTTTTAAAGATTAATTTTATTTACTTCTCTCCCCCCCACCCCCACCCCGCCCAGTTGTCTGTTCTCTGTGTCCATTTGCTGCATGTTCTCCTTTTTGTCTGCTTCTGTTGTTGTCAGTGGCATGGGAATCTGGGGGTTTTTTTGTTGTGGTCATCTTGCTGTGTCAACTCTCCGTGTATGTGGTGCCATTCCTCGGCAGATTGCACTTTCTTTTGCGCTGGGCGGCTCTCCTTATGGGATGCACTCCTTGCGTGTGGGGCTCCCCTACACGGGGGGCACCCCTGCGTGGCACAGCACTCCTTGCGCGCACCAGCACTACACATGGGCCAGCTCCACATAGGTCAAGGAGGTCCGGGGTTTGAACCGTGGACCTTCCATGTGGTAGACGGACGCCCTATCCACTGGGCCAAGTCCGCTTCCCTGCATTTGCATTTTAGATTCTATAGTATGTAAAATGTGAAATTATAAAACCCCCAGAAAAACAACAGTAAGCTTTTATTTTTACCCATGTTGTTTCCTTTCCTGGAGAGTTTTATTTTCTCACACAACTTCAATCTATTGTCTACTGTTTTTTCCTTTCAACCTGAAGAACTACCTTTTGCATTTCTTGTAAGGATGGTATAGTGGTCACAAATTTCCACAACTTTCATTTATGTAGGAATGTCCTAACTGTCTCTCAGTTTTTGTCCAGTTTTGATTTTTAAAATTTACTCTATTTTTCTCATTAGAGAAGTTGTGGATTTAAAGAAAAATCATGCATAAAATAAAGAGTTCGCATATTTCACCCCATTATTAATACCTGATTGATGAATTGGAAGAACATTTTAAAAATTGGACTAAAAGTCATCATTTACAATAGGATTCACAGATTTTATTGTACAGTTCTATGATTTTTAAAAATTTTTATTCCAGGTACATACACAGAACTTATAATTTCTCCCTTTTAACAATATACACATACATAATCCAGTGCTGTTAAGTACATTCATGATGTAATAATACAATCACCACCATCCATTACCAAAACTTTACAATCAACTCAAATAGAAACTCCGAACAACTTGAGCCTTAACTCCTCATTCACTATTCTCACCCCATACCATGATAAACTATATTCTAGATTCTGATTTTATGAGTTTTCTAACTAATTTTTTCATGTCAGTGAGATCATATATTTGTCCTTTTGTGTCTGCCATATTTCACTCAGCCTGATGTCTTTACTGCTCCACATGTGTCATAAGTTCATTTTTTTGGGGGGGTGAATAATATTCCATTGTATGTATTCACCACATTTTAAAAATCCATTTATCAGTTGATAGGAACCTGGATTGATTCCATCTTTTGACACTTGAGAATAATGCTGCTATGATCAAAGGTATGCAAATAGCTCTTCAAGTCCCTCCTTTAAAATATTTTTGTATATACCTAGTATTGGGATTGCTGCGTAATATGGTAATTCAATACTTAACTTTCTGAGGAACTTTCTCACCAACTGACCCACTTCATATCCCTATCAGCAATGAATGAATGTTTCTATTTATCCACATCTTTCAAATGCTTGTAATTTCCATTAAAAAAAAAATAACCACCCTTGAGAGCATGGAATGTGGTCAAATTGTGTTTATTTGTGTTACATTATTAATGATGTTGAGATCTTTTCATGGCTTTGTTGATCATTTGTACATCTTCATTGTAGAAATGTCTGTTCAAATATTTTATCCATTCTTAATATGGACTGTTTGCCTTTTTATTGGTGAATTGAAGGATTTTTAAAATACACTCTACATATTAATCCTTTATTGGATTTGCAGTTACTAAATATTTTCTCCCATTGTGTATGTTACCTTCCCACCACTTTCAAGATAAAACTTTAAAAATTTTATTTTTGTATTTGTTTTTAAGATGAAACTTGATGCACGAAAGTTTTAAATTTTGATGAGATCCCTTGTAACTATTTTTTCTTTCATTGTTTGTGTGTTGGGGTAAAGTCTTAGAAAACACTGCCTAACAATATTTTAAAGGTGCTTCACCATATTTTCCTCCAGGAGTTCCCTCATTCTGGCCCATATATTTAAGACTTTGATCCATTTTCAGGTGATTTTTGTATTAGGTATGAGGAAGGGTCTCTTTCATTCTTTATCAAATGGACAGCAGTACAGTTTTTCTAAGAGACTATTCTTCACCAAGAATACTTAGCCTACTTATTAAAAATCCGCTGGCCATAAATGTGAAGATTTATTTCTGAGCTCTCAGTTGAATTCTATTGATCTAGAAGTTTGTCCTTTTGCCAATAACATTCTGTTTTGATTAGTGTGTCTTTATAATAAATTTTACAATCAAGAAATATGAGTTCCTACCAACTTCAGCCTTCTTTTTCAAAATAGTTTTGGATATTATGGGTCCCTTACCATTCCATATAAATTTGATGATTGCCTTTTCCATTTCTTCAGAGAGGACTGGTAGAGTTTTAAGTTTGCATTGAATCTGTAAATTGCTGTGGGTAGAAATGACATCTTAACAATAATCAGCCTTCCAATCCATGTACATGGAATGTCCTTCCATATAATTAGGTCTTTGTTGATTTCTTTTAGCAATGCTTTGAGTTTTTTTATGTACAAGTTCTTTATATCATAGTTAAATTTATTCCTAGATATTTGATTCTTTTAGTTGCTCTTGTAAATGGAATTCTTTTCTTGATTTCCTCCTCAGATTGCTCATTACTTGTGTTTAGAAACACTGCTACTGATTTTTATATGTTAATCTTATATTTGGCAATTTTTCCAAATTCATTTAGTAGCTCTAGTTGCTTCATGTAGATCTTTCAGGACTGTCTATATATAGGATCATCTCATCTGAAAATAGGGATGGTTATACTTCTTCCTTTCCAATATGAATGACTTCTAAATTTTTCTTGCCTAATTCCTCTGACAAGAACTTCCAGTACAATGTCAAATAACAGTGGTGACAGTGGGCATCCTTGTCTTATTCCTGATTGTGGAGGAAAAATTTTCAGTCTTTCACCATTAAGTTGGATGTTTGCTACAGGCTTTTCATCAATGCCCTTTATCATGTTGAGGAAGTTTCCTTCCACTCTAAGTTTTCTAAGCATTTTTACCAAGAGACGTGCTAGGTTTTGTCAAATATATTAACTGAAATGACTGTGTGGCTTTTATTTCCTTTGTTTTATTAACGTGGTAAATTACATTAATTGATTTTCTTATGTTGAACCACCCTTGCACACCTGGGTGTTTTACTTTGCTAAAGCTACTGGGAGTAAAATACTAGAAATGGGTTGGTTTTTACAATAAGGATTTTTTTAGGGTATAAGCTTACAGTTCTGAGGCCACAAAAAACATCCAAATCAAGGCATCAGCAGAGAAGCTTTCTCACCAAAGTCAGCTGCTGGCAATCCTGGAATCCTGCCATGTGGCTAGTTAAAATAAGGTCATTCTCTGCCAAAGTCTCTACATTCCCCCTAGGCTCACTTTCTCCCTGAGCTGAGCTGTGGGCAATCAGGCATATGGCTCATCTCTCCCTTAGCCTCACTTTGGGATGCAACTCATATTCCAGCTTCCAGCCTCTTTCTCAGCCTCTTGGAGTTTCTCTGTCTTTATGCAGCTGTAGGCAATCATGGAGTCCCTCTCACATGGCAGGGTATAAATGGCAGCTCATTTTCTCTGTGTGTCTCTGGATATTTCTCCTACCATTCATAAAAGACTCCAGCAAGAACGACAAGACCCACTCTGGGTCGTGCCTCACTAAAGTACTCCAATCAAAAGCCCCTAAATGAATTCAATCCAAAGGGTCCGACATGCAAAATATAACCAAAAGCCCTTAACTGAAAGGCTCTAATGAAAAGTGATCTTATCAAAAGGTTTCAACATATACAACAGGTTCACAGGCACACAAATGGGTTTACTTAAGAACATAGTTTTCTGAGGTTCACAAAATACTCAAATTAGGACTATGATAAATCACACAAGGTCGTGATGTATAGTTCTTTTAATGTTGTTGGATTTGGTTTCCTAGTATTTTGTTGAGAATTTTTGCAACTATATTCAGAAGAGATTTTGGATGGAAATCTTCTTTTCCATTTAAAAAATGTTATTGAATTATATCATTCATACATGAACATACATAAACAATAAATACATAGTAAATGTGAAATTACAAAACATACATATCATTTAGGACTCCCATACATCACCCCACCATCAACACCTTGCATTGCTGTGAAACATTTGTTAGAAATAATGAAAGCATCATCAAAATATTGTTATTAACTATAGACCATATCTTACATTTGGTGTATTTCCCCCCAACCCACCCAATTATTAACACCCATTGTTAGTATTATATATTTATATTATATCAATTCTAAGGGACAATGGGGGGGACTATTGAGGGATATGGGATTTTTCCTTTTGAGTAATGAAAATATTCTAAAATTGAGTGAGGTGATGACAGGAGAACTCTGTGATGAAAATGAGTGCCACTGAATGTATACTTTGTATGGATTGTACAAAACATGGGGATGTATAACGGGAAATTCAGTGGTAGGAGACAGGACAAATATGACAATGTTCTCGCATGAACTGCAAGAAACATATAATACTAATAGAGGGAGTTAATATAATTGGGAGAATTGTGGGAAAATACAGCAAATATGAGCTACACTTAGCAGTAGTATATTGCTCTTTCATTGTAACAAAAGTTTCACAATAACGCAATATGGTAGTGGTGGGATTATGTATGGGAGTTCTGTATGATGACATGCACATTTGTGTTTCAAGTTCACAATTTCTTCTCTACACTTGTTGTTTATGTATGTCCATGTATACTTCAATAAATTTTCATAATTAAAAAAAAATTTTAAATACTACTGCCTACCACAAGATCTTGCATATTTCCCTATATTTTATTCTAGGAATTTTCTATTTACATCCAGAATTTGTTTTGAATTAATTATTTTATAAAGTGTGAGATAGGGGTACTCTTTTTTTTTAAGATTTATTTCTCTCCCCCCCTCCCCCCCCCCTTTGTCTGCACTCTGTGTCCATTTGCTGTGTGCTCTGCATCGTGTGCATTGTCAGGCGGCACTGGAAACTCCATCTCTCTTTTGTTGTGTAATCTTGTTGCCTCAGTCTCCGTGTGTGCAGCACCACTCCTGGGCCAGCTGTGCTTTTTTCACGCATGGCAGCTCTCCTATGGGGTGCCCTCCTTGCATGTGAGGCTCTCCTATGTGGGGGCACCCCTGTGTGGCACGGCACTCCTTGCACATGGCAGTGCTGTGCATGGGCCAGTTCACCACACAGGTCAGGAGGCCCTGGGTATAGAACCCTTGGACCCTCCATGTGGTAGGCAGACACACTATCAGTTGAGCCATGTCTGCTTCCCGGGGTACTCTTTCTTTTATTTTGCATGTGGCGATCCAGTTCAAGCACCATTTGTTGAATTATTCTGTCCCAGTTGTGTGCTTGACAGATTTGTCAAAAATAACTTGAAAGTAGATGGGAGGGTCAATTTCTGAGTTTGTGATTCAGTTTCACTGGTCAATATGCTTATCTTTATGCCAGTACTATGTTGTTTTTACCACTGTAGCTAAAAATATGATCTCAAGTCAGGAAGTGAAAGTCCTCCAATTTTGCTCATTTTAAAAACATTTTAGGTTGCTCTGGGCCACTCAGATGTCCAAATAAATTTCATCATTGGATATTTCATTTCTGTAAAAATGGCTGTTGGGATTTTTATTGGGGTTGTGCTGAATTTGTAAATTAGTTTGGGTATAATTGACATCTTAATGATATTTAGTCTTCCATACCATGAACATAGAATGTCCTTCCATTTATTTAGGTCTTTGGTATCTTTTAGCAATGCTTTGTAGTTTTCTGAATGTAGATCCTTTATGTCCTTGGTTAAGTCGATTCCTAAATATTTGATTGTTTCAGTTGCTATTATAAACAGAGTTTGTTTTCTGACATCTTCCTCAATTGCTCATCAACAGTGTTTGGAAATGCTATTGATTTTTGCATATTAATCTTTTATCCCGCCAAATTGCTGAGCTGGTCTATTATTTGTAGTGCCTTTGTTGTGGATTTTTGGGCGGTTGTCTAGATATAGGATCATATCTTCAGCGAACAGTGAAAGTTTTACTTCTTCCTTTCCTACTTTGGTGCCTTTTATTTTTCTTGCCTAGTTTCTGTAGTTAGAATTTCTAGCATAATATTGAATAACATGGGTGACACAGGGTATCCTAGTTTTGTACCCAATCTCAGCAGGAAAGCTTTAAATTTTTCATCATTATATACAATGTTAGCTGTAGGCTTTTCATATACGCATTTTATCATATTGAGAAAGCTTCCTTCTATTCCTGTCTTTTGGAGTGTTATTATGAAATGATGCTGTATTTTGTCACATGCTTTTTCTGCATCAAAGGAAAGAGTATCGTTTGATTTTTCTTCATCATTGTATTAATATGGTTTATTATATTAATTCTCTTGTGTTGAATCACCCCTGCATATAAAAAGTATATCATTCTTTTAATGTGTATTTTGCTGAGGAGTTTTGCATCTCTATTAATTGAGATATTGGTCTTTAATTTTCTATTTTGGTAGTATCTTTATCTGGTTTTGGTATTAGGGTGATGTTGGCTTCATAGAATGTATTTGGTAGTGTTCCTTCCTGTTCAAACTTTGGAAGAGCTATAGCAAGATCAGTGTTAGGTTATCTTTTAATAATTGGTAGAATTCACCTATGAAGCCACCTGGTTCTGAGTTTTTCATTTTTGGGGAGGTTTCTGATGACTATCAATCTCTTTACCTGTGATTAGTTTCTTGATGCCTTCTATCTCTTCTAGTCTCAGGATAGATTGTTCATGTGTTTCTAGGAATTTGCCCATTTCATTTACATTGTTTAGTTTCTTGGCATACAGCAGTTTACTTTATCCTCATATGATTTTTTTTTTTTACTGTGGAATCAAAATCAGTGGTAATGTGCTCCCTCTAATTTCTGATTTCATTTATTTGCATCTCCTCTCTTTTTTATCAGTCTAACAAAGGTTACATCAATTTTCTTGACCTTCTCAAATAACTTTGGATTAGTTGATTTTCTCTACCACTTGTTTTTTTATCCATTTATCTCTGCTCTGCTCTTTCTTATCTCTTTTTTTAAAAATGATTTATTTTTATTTCTCTCCCCTTCTCCCCCCCGTTATCTGCTGTGTCCATTCGCTGTGTGTTCTTCTGTGTCTGCTTGCATTCTTGTCAGTGGCACCAGGAATCTGTGTCTCTTTTTGTTGTGTCATCTTACTGCATCAGCTCTCCATGTGTGCGGCACCATTCCTGGGCAGGCTGAATTTTTTCAAGTGGGGTGCACTCCTTGTGTGTGAGGCTGCCCTGCATGGGGGGCACCCCTGTGTGGCATGGCACTCCTTGCGCACATCAGCACTGCACATGGGCCAGCTCACCACATGGGTCAGGGGCCCTGGGTTTGAACCCTGGACCTCCCATATGGTAGGTGGATGCTCTATCAGTTGAGCCAAATCCACTTCGCTCGTATCTCTTTTTTTGGAGCTTGGTTTGGCATTAGTTTGCTGTTCGTTTTCTAGTTCTGACAGGTGTGAATTTAGGTCTTCAAATTTAACTCTTACTTTTATAGATATTCATTTATTTGAAAGAAGTTTGAAATGAAATAGTGGTTTACAATTTTTAAAAGATAGTAAACTACTTTCTTTAAATGAACTCCTATTTGGAAAACAAATGTACAAAAAAGAAAAAGTCAAGCCATTCTGGTGCTTGATACCAACAACTGAATAATCTAGAGTTTCAATTTTCCTGGTACTCAAAGTCTCCAAATCTCTACACTTTAGTACTAAATTTCACCCTGTAAGTATAGTTTCTATTTCCCCAAGTTACTTTTTAGATAGCATATTACATATTTTGAGATGACATTCCAATTTATAAATGATTCTGATGTGTATTTGCTGAAGTAATAATTTTCTGCATGGATGAAGATCTTATTTTGTAAATACGATACATTTTGTGATTTATAACACCAGAAGAGCCTTTAGAAATAACATTAGAAATGCACAATATTAGTATTATTTACCTCTTTTCTGGATTTTTTTTCACTGATCCAATAATATGTTATGACTTCTTGTAATCATTTGCAACTTTAAAAATCAGACTGGCCGTACTACTAAGTATTTTGTAGCAACAAAAATTCAAGTTTTATTTCTTTTTCCAAGTATGTTTTAAAAGTATAAATGCTAGAAATACTATTTTGGTCCACTAGATCATGCCTCATGTTAGGCTGGTAATATAAAGCTGATACACATTCTCTAGAAATAGAAGAAAACTATGAATAGCTTGTCTTATATTTTTGGAAAATAAGCCTAAAATGATTAGGTAATAAGTTTACAAATGTACTGGGAAAATACTTTGTATGATACTCTTTTTCTAGTTAATCAAGATAATCAAGAGTTGGCTATAGTCAGGGATGTGGAGGAGACACCCTGGATCTTCCCAACTCTGTGTTCAGTCATTTTTTTTTCATGCTGATAGCCTGAAATTTGCCATGATGGGAGAATCTGTACCATAGAAAATGGCAAAAGCTACAAATCAGAGGTTTCCCATGCATTTTGTATAGCCAGTTATACATTTCCCAGCATCGCATTTTGCCATTATTCCTCTAAAATGTAGTTCAATTCTTTGTTGTTCATAAAGAGGTATCTTCCCTTTCTTATCAGGGAGTTGTGCCTTATTCAGAATAAATTAGAAAAAAAATTGCATTATCTTAAAAAAGGTATCTATCTTTATGTGAAACCATGTTTATGAAGCAAAATATCTAACTTCCAATACATTTTAATGCCCTGTCAAAAAGTGTCTATAATTTAAAATTTAAAAGCTACCTGAAAATAAGACAACCAGCAAGATGGCAGTGGAGTAATGAGCTCTGAGAGTCAGCTCCTGCTACAGGGCAGTTAGTAAACACCCAGAGCTATCTGAAGTTAGCTGAAGTACCTTTCTGGGGGCTCCAGGAGATGAAAAGAGCATCCTGCAACATCCTTGAAAAAATGGAAGGGGGAGGCTGCCCATCTGCAGAGAACATTCTTAAGTAGAGCACTCCATGCCAAGAGACCAGGGCCCATCCTCCACTGGAGGCACAAGCCACCTCAGGAGCTGTACGGCGGCTGAAATTGAAAACTCTGCTTCCAAAAACAGAGGAGGATGAGACAGCTGGGCACAACCTCAGCTATTGATGAGTAAATTCAGAGGGCTAATGTATAATCCTAAGAACAGTTAAAGTTTGAACCTGTCCACGTCAGAAAGAGGCCAGTAGCCACCATATTAACTCCACACCTGGCACGAGGAGAAGCGGGTCAGACTGAAAATGATAGTGCTTTTATGGACCCACTTCTTTCCATCCAGGCCAGATTGCAGCTCTAGCCTAAACTCCAGCCCCACCTCCAGCAGGGAGGAAGCTGGAAGAACCTGCACCAGCCCTTCTGGGGATATTTACTGACCAAGCCACGGAGGCAGGTGATCATCCTACTTTGGCAGCACAAGCCCCCTCCAGGAGCTGTTCTGTGACTGGAATTTGAAGCTCCATTTCCCAAAAACAGGAGAGGAGATGGATGGCCACTGATTTCAGCTACTGATTGTGCATTTGGCTGGCTAGAGTATAACCCTAGGAGCAGCTAAAGTTTGAACCTGTCCAGGTCAGAAAGAGGCCGGTGGCCACAATTTTGACTCCACCCCAGCATGAGCAGAAGCCCGGCTGACCAAAAATCACAGTGATGGTATAGACCAGCTTCTTTCACAAAGATTGGCCTGCAGCCCTAGGTTAGGCTTCAGCCCCACCTCTGGCAGGGAGGAGGCTGGCAGGCCCTGTGCCAGCCTATCCAGGTTATTGCAGGTACATTTGGCTGACACAGACTGAATAGTCAGAAGTCTATCAGGGCAACCATGGTCATCTCGGACCCGCACTGCATAGACTGTTGTCCATACCTGCAGCTCCATTCCCGCCCCAGGCAGGGAAGAAACAGATGTGAAGCTTCATCAGTCTCTCTGGACAACTAGAGTCTAGGCCTGCATGACTTGGATTATTCCACACAGCTGTGACTCTGTCCCTACCCCTGGCAAAGGAGAAAGTTGGGAGAAGCTTCATGGGGTAATGAGGGCAGCTTGAGCATCCACAGCTTATAGCACCACCTACATTCTTGGTTCCTACTGCACAACCAGCAAGGAAGAAATGGCAGAAAGTCCTAATCTAAAGAGAAAAACTACACCCAGAATAAATACTCTAGTGAGCCAGATGCAAAGACACCAACAAAAAATTAAAATCCACACCAAGAAACAGGAAGCTCTGGCCCAGTTAAAGGAACAAGGCAAGCCTCCAGATGACATAATGGAGTTGAGACAACTAATCACAGATGTTCAAACAAATCTCCTTAATAAATTCAATGAGATGGCTAAAGAGATTAAGGATATTAAGAAGACACTGGATGAGCACAAAGAATTTGAAAGCATACATAGAAGAAGAGCAGATGTTATGGAAATGAAAGGCTCAGTAAATGAAATTTTCTAAAAAACATTGGAATCATATATAGATTTGAAGAGGTAGAAGAAAGGATTGGTGAGCTTCAAAAAAATGGCCTCTGAAAGTGAACATACAAAAGAACAGATGAAGAAAAGAATGGAAAAAACTGAACAAGGTCTCAGGGAAATAAATGACAGCAAAAGACATACAAACATACATGTCATGGCTATCCCTGAAAGAGAAGGGAAATGGGGAAGAAGGAATATTTTAAGAAATAATGGTAGGAAGCGGACTTGGCCCAGTGGTTAGGGTGTCCTCTACCACATGGGAGGTCCGCGGTTCAAACCCCGGGCCTCCTTGACCCGTGTGGAGATGGCCCACGGGCAGTGCTGATGCATGCAAGTAGTGCCCTGCCACGCAGGGGTGTCCCCAGCGTAAGGGAGCTCATGCGCAAGGAGTGCGCTCCATAATGAGAGCCGCCCAGCGTGACAGAAAGTGCAGCCTGCCCAAAAATGGCACCACACACACGGAGAGCTGACACAACAAAATGACGCAACAAAAAGAAACACAGATTCCCACTGACAACAACAGAAGCAGACAAAGAAGAACACACAGCAAATAGACACAGAGAATAGACAACTGGGGTGGGGGGAAGGGGAGATAAATAAATAAATAAAATATATGCTTTAAAAAAAAAAAAGAATAATAGTAGAAAATTTCCCCACCCTATTGAAGGACATAGATATCCATATCCAAGAAGCACAACATACTCCCATCTGAAAAAATCTAAATAGACGAACTCAGAGACACATACGAATCAGAATGTCAAATGCCAAAGACAAAGAGAGAATTCTGAGAACAAGAGAAAAGCAATGCATAACATATAAGGGATACCCAATAAGATTAAGTGCTGATTTCTCACCAGAAACCATGAATGCAAGAAAACAGTGGTGTGATATATTTTAGATATTACAAGAGAAAAACTTCCAGCCAAGAATCTTATATCCAAAAAGACTGTCTTTCAAAAATGAGGGCGAGTTTAGAATATTCACAGATAAACAGAAACTGAGAGGATTTCTAACCAAGAGACCAGACTTTCAGGAAATTCTAAAGGAAATTCTGAAAGAAAAGAAAGGAGATGCCTAGAAGACAGTCTAGAAAGGAAGACTATATCAATGAAAGTAATTACAACTGTCAAAAGAGTGGTGAAAATAAAATATGACAGATAAAACTCAAAAGTCAGGAATAAACTTAACCAATGATGTCAAGCACTTGTATTAAAAAAACTGCAACTCAATGTTAAAAGAAGTAAAAAAAAAAAGGCCTAAATAATTGGAAGAAAATTCCATGCCCACAGACTGGAAGATTAAGTAACATTAAAATGTCAGTTCTACTCAAATTGATATACAGATTCAATGCAATCCCAATAAAAAGTCCACCATCATTTTTTAAAAATGAGACACAATTATCGAATTTATTTGAAAGGTAAGTGCTCTTGAAGAGCCAGAAACACCTTAAAAAGGAAAAGCAAACTCTCCTCTCTAGACTTTAAATTATATTACCTAGCTATAGTGGTAAAAACAGCATGGTATTGGCATAAACAAGGACACACAGACCAAAGGAATCAAATTGATGGCTTAGAAACAGACCCTCACATGTATGGTCAAGTGATTTTTGACTAGCCTGTCAAACCCACACAGCTCAGGCTGTACATTCCATTCAACAAATGGTGCTGAAAGAACTAGATATTGATAGCCAAAAGAAGGAAAGAGGACCTCTATCTCACACCTTATCTAAAAATTAAGTCAAAATGGATCAAAAACCTAAAAATAAAAGAACCATAAAGTTTCTAGAAGAAATTGTATGAAAATAGCTTCAAGACCTGCTGGTAGGTGGTGGATTCTTAAAGGAGATGAGAGGAGGACTGAGATAGACTACTGATGTTAATGTATACAGCAGTTTTAATTAACTTCACTGTAAAAGTGTGGAAATGTATAGAGTGGATGGTCACACATAGTAACAGCTAGTTTATAAAGGGGATGTGGCTGAAAATGGTAGTCTAGGTATGTAAATGCCAATTGACAGAATGCTAGAGAATATTCTAGGAACAGAATAGCACAGTAAACCAAGAGGTGGATGAGAATTGTGGTTGATGGTACAGATGCAAGAGTGTCCTTTGTGAGCTGGAGCAAATGTGCAACACTATTGCAGGGTAGCAGGAATGTGGAGAAACATGAAAGATACAACTGGAGTGACCTATGGACTGTGGTTAGCAGTAATAATATAATATTCCTGCAACTATGCCAAAGATGTACTGTGTTGATAATGGGGCAATGTGTGCCAAATGTACCCACAGATATGGTAACAATCAGATGATATTATTTGTAAGAAATGTTCCACTACAGTGTGGGGTACTGATAGAGGGTGCTGTTTGGGAATTCTCCACATGTACATGATTGTTTTGTGGGTTTACAACTTCTGTCATAAAAATGTATTTGAAAAATAATAATAGGGTGGGTTGGGGGAAAAATACACCAGAAATAAGGACTATAATTAGTAGCAAGATTTTGACAATATTCTTTCATAATTTGTAACAAATATCTCATGACAATGCAAGGTGTTGGTGGAAGGTTGATGTATGGGACTCCTGTATGATGTTATGCATGTTTGCTTTGTAAGTTCACAACTTTTACTATACACTTATTGTTTATGTATGTTCATATATAAATAACATAAAAATAATAATAATAATAGGGGGGTTTGGGGGGAAATACTTTGGTTAGAAGTATATTTTGACAATGCTCTTTAATCATTAGTTAAAAAGGCTTAACAATGCAAAGTATTGGTGGTAAGGTGAGGTGCAAGTGTCCTGTATGATATATGTTTGT